>NC_021166.2:27871132-27874635 GCF_000331145.2 Cicer arietinum
CTTATTTTGTTTGCATTTATTTTGTTTGAATGAGAATATTTTAAAATAAGGGACAATTAATGAAAATATGTCAAACAATCAAACAAAATAAGGGATATTTAATAATTACTCCAACTTAAACTCAAAGGGTGTTGTCAACCCTCCCTCTATTGCTGCCTATTGCTCTATTACTGATTCTCATTCATTTATGTATTTTTTTTCATCAAATTTATTGTTATGGGGAGGCATTGAAAAAAATAAAGGCAAATAAAATAAGGGATATTGCTCAATCTAATTTTGAATAGAATGATTTTACTAGGCTCTTAATTCAGCTGTTACAACCAAAATATTGTCAGACAATAAAACAAAATAAGAGATAATTAATAATGATTCCAACTTAATGAAAAAAGGATGTTGTCAACCATCCAAATAAACACTTGAATATCTGAATTTCTTAGAACATTCTGTGATGAGAAACAAAATAGGTTTTGCCTTTAATCCTGATGCCCACAATAAACTTATGAAAAAAATAATAATTTCAACTCAACTTCAACAACAAGGGTTTATATTAACCTAGACATACCTGAATTCAATATGTTTTCACAAAGGTCTACCATTTACATCTTTTTGTCTTCTTTCTTTTCACTTATTCTCTATTTTTAATATCATTCTATAACACCACATTAACATCAATAAAAAAATTACATAAACAATTTAAAAAAAATTATATTCTGTTTACAGTGATTCTGGTCAAAGTCAAGAAGATGAAGTTAGAGAAATACCACCTCAAGATTTTTCCCACAATACTCCGGAGAAAAGAATGGTGGGGAATCGAACAACATTAAAAGATATAATGGCCATGAAATGGGAATCCAATGTTCAGGTGCACTTACTTACTTAACACCACATATATAAATGCAATCACATTATTTTCATCAATTAAACGTTTTAGCCCAAATTGAGAGATTATATTCATAAAAATTTATATTTCTATTACATTTTTATATAATTTATATAATATCAACAGTTTACATAAAAATTTACATTTATATTGGATTTTCATATAATTTATATAATATCTACAATTTTTATATAATTTTTCAAAAATACAGGAAAGGGTATTCACAATCTGTGCAACTATCAATGACATTGATTACAAATTTGGATGGAATTACATTTTATTAAGATTGTATATTTAACTTTACAACTGATTTAAAATTTGATTTTAATAGTTATACTACTGTTTGAAAGAGTTATGATAAAAAACATTTAAAAAATACTACTTATAAGATAAACTTATGAAAAAAATAGCTAGGTTAAAGCGACGAATGAAAATGGTGGTAAGGAGAGGAGGAGCGCAAATTATGTCTTCAAGACCTACTTGACAAACTTCGTATGATTTTAACTAATGACTTTTGAAACTGACATTCTCATTTTCACTGTGCTAAATTTTTTTCTGATCTTATACACACTTTTTCTTTTTAATTCAGAAGCTCAAGATCAGCGTCTGCGAACATTGTGTTAGTTCCGACAAGCTAGGTTTCGAAGGAAACAATTAATTAATTTAAGAAGAGTCTCCACCTTCCCAAACAATACTACAAATAATGGTATTTAGTTACTGTTATTCTATTTTGTTCTTATGATTTAAATTTAAAGATGCCTTGATTTTCTATTTCTTTGGGCAGTTTGATTTCCAATTGTATGGTTGCGTGTCATATATAATATCTTTCATGACCTTATTTCCATCAAATTCCTGCATTCTTCTTTTATATTTTGAAACATATTTAAATTGTTTAAAACGAAAAACATTTATTATAGTTTAATATATTTTTATTCATCTTTATTAAGATTGTACATTTAACTTTACAACTGATTTAAAATTTGATTTTAATAATTATACTACCGTTTGAAAGAGTTATGATAAAAAAATTTAAAAAATACCACTTATAAGATAAATGATCAAAATAAATACAAAATAAATAAATGACTGAAACAAATATCAATGTTACATTTATTTTTAATGAAATCTATTTTATATTATGTATATACAGTATATAGTATAGTATATACGTCACCCATCACCTCTTTACTTTTTGTGACCATATATATATCACATAACAACTTAAAGAAAAAGCTAAAAAAGTTTTTATGATCCATTCGTGCACAAGCGAGTGTCGACATTGTTTTGTTTTTTAAGATTCAATACTCAATTGCTAAAAATGATTATTAGGCTCAATAAAAATCTATGTCAAAATTTATTGAAATCAGTGAATCACAACATAGCTAAATTTTTATGCTCAAGAAAATGAATACATAAGAGAGGTGTTGAGAGATCTTGGAACACAACATCAGTGAATCACCTCTACCTCCATATGCTGCTACGATCAGATTTTCAAAAACAGTTACTGCATATGATCATAGAATTATAAAGATTGACTTATCTCAGCAAAATGCAGCTTCACTTTATTATTTAAAATGAAGTGCATTTCATGAAGCTAGGAACGATTTCTAGTTGAAACTTCTTACATTTTGGTGCACGTTTGCCTTTTAGATTTTTTTTAACTTCTCATTTCCTTCTTCTTATACATAGTATATTACTACAGGCTACAAGAAAGTTATTTCTTTTTACAGATATTTTTGTGTTGTTTGGTTATTCATTTTATCTAAATGTTTTCAGAAATTGACTTACAGTGTTACAGGGATGCAATATTAGTTAATGCACTTTGGAATAAGGAAAATTTTGTCAAGAATTTGTTATAGTTTTCAAGAGTTTGTGTTAAAATAGTTAGTATTTCTTATAGAAGTTTAGGGATGGGTACATGATTGGTGATAGAAATCCAGTCACGTACTACATGAAGTTTTATTTGTTTCCAGTGATGAAATGTAATATATGTTTGTAGAGGTTGATCAAGACCGCTTGGAAAAACTTGTCTGGTGTCGACTTGCAAGATTTAAAAGAAAACAATTGCTTTATTTGAAAAGGAATTCTGCCTCTGTTGAAAATAAAGGTGTGCATAGTATATTTTGTAAATATGATTCCTACATTTTATTTAGCTTATTTGAAAATTCGTCACAACATGCTCAATCTGAAGAAGCAAGGAATATAATTTTGAAATCCAATTAAGGTCTTTACTCAACAAATCTGCCAAGAATTTTATTGTATATGAATTAAATTATTTACCTCCAAAATATCCTGTAATTTGTTCCATTTATGTCTTTTACAGTCCCCGTTAGACAAACTTCTCAACTTAATCCGTCAACATCTACAATTTCCAATGCCACCCGTAGACAGACAGGTAACTTGTAAAATATTTTAATCATTATTTTAAACAAAAGGATTAGTAATATTTATTGATGTTTGGTGTCCTTATATTGTTTGCATTATAAAAATATTTATTTTATTTATTAGCTTCCATTAATTTCCAAATCCAATTAACGTCTTTACTCAACAAATCTGCCAAGAATTTTATTTTATATGAATGAAATTATTTACCTTTATTTTATATGAATGAAATTATTTACCT
>NC_021166.2:27875173-27881433 GCF_000331145.2 Cicer arietinum
AAAATTGTATTTCTGGCCATTTTGGGTTGCATGTGAATGTTAAAAATAGGTCGGGATATCCAGCATATCGACATATAGCCATTGCATCCTGAGTATGATTTCAATTGTTAGTTATTGACTTAAAAAATATAGAGAGACGTTTATAAAATTCAGCTATATCCATCGTAAGTATAGTCGAAGAATAGCATGAAAGGGGATTTATTTGAAAGAAAAATATATTGGAAGTCATAAAGATTTGTTGGGTAAGTATATAATGCATGACTAAATATAGATCCTGAAATAATTATCTACCTGGTAATTTTGAACACGATATCGTGGTCCACCAGTATAAGACGATGGAAGAATTGTCATTCTACCAACTGAATTTGTCATGACATCTCCTTGATTAATAGCATCTCTCAATCCATTATATAGTTCTGCACGCAATTGCTTTTGATTCTTTCTAATCCAATTGATTCTAACTTCTTCGATCGAAGCATAAGCATCCACCATGTACTGTTGGAACAAACGCCCACTCCGTAACAATGTTTGTGCCTCTCCAGCTCGTTGTTGCAAGCGAAAAGAATAATATTGTCTCATAGTAACTGTTTTTCGCTTGTAACAACTCCCTGTTTCTGGATTTCGATGACTTATACCAATCCTATAACCATCTTCTCCATATGGAAATAATAATGGGTATTGTAGTGCCATGAAACTTGGGTGCAATTCTGTAATTCTCTGAAGACCAGTTGTTTTGTGTTCAACAATTATATCCCGATGACTTTCTTCATTTGAGCTTTCATCAACTAAAAGCGCAGCAACTTATGAGCAAGAGGGCAGGTTATTTTGTCTCCCATCAGTCGACCTATTGCTAAGCAATCTTAGTTTCAATACTCCGACATTATGGTGATCATATTTATCTTTGACCATCCTAAATGATTTTACCAAGACATTGTGATTGTCCAACATATGCAAAATGTCTGTTACCAGTTTCTCTTGAAGAATATTATTTTGGTTATCACCTTGGATAAAACCTAATCTATTTGAGATCTCATTTTCGGTGTCATGTATATAAAGTTGTGCAAATTTTGGCTTTTCTCCATTATCAGGGCATAAAGAACCAAGTAGGTGGTAGGTCTGTCCATTTATTCGAAAGACATAAGGGCCGCCCTGTTTGTTGATTTCATAGTCAATTTTTCCACCCATAGATGTAAAAGCAAAAGCCGCATTATAAATTCTAATGTTACGACGAAATTTTTTTGCTGCACTATCTCCATCATAATCAAGCAAGTGATGAAGCAAAGTTGGTGGAAATTTTAGTAATGGAAGTTGCACCCGACCTTCCATGCAACATGTAGAAAACTTTGGATGTTGAGGGTGTTTACTCTTTTCCGTTCTTTCTTCGTACCAATGAAGAGCTCCACAAAATTCACAAACACATGTCGGTCTTCCAAAATTCCAAGTTTCAATAATAGAAGCTAATAAAGAAAATAAATATTTTTAGAATGCAAACCATATAAAGACATCAAACATCAATAAATATTACCAATCCTTTTGTTTAAAATAATGATTAAAATATTTTACAAGTTACCTGTAGATGTTGACGGATTAAGTTCAGAAGTTTGTCTAACGGGGACTGTAAAAGAACATAAATGGAACAAATTACAGGATACTTTGGAGGTAAATAATTTCATTCATATAAAATAAAGGTAAATAATTTCATTCATATAAAATAAAATTCTTGCCAGATTTGTTGAGTAAAGACCTTAATATGATTTGGAAATTAATGGAAGCTAATAAATAAAATAAATATTTTTATAATGCAAACAATATAAGGACACCAAACATCAATAAATATTACTAATCCTTTTGTTTAAAATAATGATTAAAATATTTTACAAGTTACCTGTCTGTCTACGGGTGGCATTGGAAATTGTAGATGTTGACGGATTAAGTTGAGAAGTTTGTCTAACGGGGACTGTAAAAGACATAAATGGAACAAATTAGTGGATATTTTAAAATAGACCCCCGCCACCTCACCCTGAATGCCACCTCAGTCCATTTCATCCACCTGTACAAATTTTTTCAACATCAGCCAAAAATCTGACGTGGACCTCTCCTCCTTTCTCCCCTCTCAATTATCATCTCCTCATTTCTCCCCTCTCAATCATCCTCAATGCCTAATCTCTTTCAATCCTGCTCTCAATCCCTAATATCCTAATCCTAATATCAATCCCTAATATCCTAATCTCTTTAATCCCCCTCTCTCTCGATACCATTCTAGAGCATGCAAAATCCTCTCTCTTCGCTCTCCGCCCCAAAACTGACCCACCGCAAACCCACTGCACAACGCCCATTCGCTTCGTGCGGGAAGGCAACGAAGTCGCGCGGGAAGGCAAAGCAAGTAAAATCCTCTCCCTTCGCTCTCCGCCCAAAAACTGACCCACCGCAAACCCACCGCACAACGCCAACCTAGTCCTCCCATACCTGTTGATCATCAACATGCATTTTCACATCGTATTGGTCGCGGTCCGCCAAACATGGACCGAATTCCGTATCCTCGTGGTTATGAAGGACCGCATTCTCCAAGATCATGGAATTCTCAAGTTAGTAACCCTTCTCATTGTGCCTACCCGAACCCTTTGTGCATTTAAGAAGGATGTTATAACCCTTTAGGTATGTGTTTCAGGCAGTTAACAGAGGAAATCCAGGGACAACAGCTGATACATTTAATTTGCCTTCAAGAAATAGCACTCCTGGGATGTGAGTTCAGGACTTCTTTTTCCCTTTTAATGTGACCATATATTTTACTTGATATTTTATAGTGATATTGTGTTGTTATTTTCAGGAATGCAAACCAATCACATAATCCAAATAGCTCAACCTTTGAGATCACCATCCCTCATATGTATTTGATCCATGTGTATGGGGAGAACAACAGCAACCTGAATCAAATTCAACAGGTGTGTTTGAGATTATTTTTTAGAGATTTTTAAAAAAAGTAGAAGTTATTTGATGTTGTTTATCATATAAAAATCTTTGTTAAAAAATCATCTATTAAAAATAATTTTGTGGAAGTTACTCAAAACAGCTTTTCATTTGAAGTGGTCTTTAGTTCTCATTTTTTTAACAATCTGTAATAAACAGATGAAAACTCTTCAAAAATGTAACATATTTGTCATATATCTTATTATTGATCCATTTCTCAGTCTGCAAGAAATTGTTTTGATTTTTGGTGTATCCTAATTGTCAGATCTCTGGTGCAAACGTGGTTGTTCATGATCCAAAACCTGGTGCTACAGAAGGGCTGGTGATTGTATCTGGAACACAAGAGCAAACTCACTCTGCTCAGTGCCTAATTCAAGGTTTTATTCTATGTGGAATAACTACACCTTGAGTCTGCAGTTTTAGTGTCTAAACAAAAGGTCTTGTTGTAATTGTTGTGTACTATATGAGAAGTTGAAGATATTTGTATTTTGACATTGTATGAATTGAACTTCTAGTTAACATGTATCACAATGGTTGCCATGTTTTTGTTTATGATTTTGAAGAGCTGGGAAGGATTTGTGAAAATCACTCCGTTTCCTTCAAAAGAATCTCTATAAAGTTGTTGTTTCATTAGTAAAGCAAAAAAGACCAAACTTCTCAAAATATAACTGTACTGCACTCAATATAATATGGATCTGGCTTATCTGCAACCTGCAACCGTTGCTCAATGCATATAAAAACTATACCAAGTAAACGAAAATGGTGTCGTACGGTGAGATCCAGATCAACGGCAGCCGCTGCACAATGCATTTAAAACTATACCTGAGTGCTTAGTTTGGCTACTCAATCAAAATCTCAGGAAGAACTATATATAAATCAAATACAGAATGCTCATTTAAACATATTTGCCACAAAAAAAGCGCATAACTAGGCTTCTTATAATTTCTCATCAAGGGGAAAGCACTGTCTCCTATGTCCCTTGTTTCATGGAATTGCACTCCTTAGCAACCAAAATATGAAAGTCTCTCATGATGATGATTCAGCAGCATCTCTAAGCACTATCTGATTGGTCTCTGAATTTTTATTCTGAAAGGCATCCAGTGAATAGAAAAATTAAATGTGGAGATTCAATTTTCTAAGTAGGAAAGAGACACATCAAATAAAGATAATGAATGCATGATTTTCAACCTCATTCTTGTTTAATGGAGAATTATGTGCCACCGGCAAGGTTGCTGCCCTTGATAGGTCCCTAAGAGCTCCCTGTGGTTCAGAAAATGAAAACATACAAACAACCAAATCAAGAGAAGGCACAAAATTTTGCTGAAAGGTATCAAGGTATCAAAATTTTGTTGAAGTGTTAGTTCAGTAGTAAGAGTTTAGCTTTGTAATCTCAAGGTATCAAGTTCAAATTCCCTCAAAGAGGACTGTAAATTGGTCATTAGAGCCACTTCCATAAATAATTTTTTTTTAAAACAGTACTCTTTGAGATGATATTAGTTATACTCCAAACAAGTACTTCAAAGAAAAGAGTGCAAATAGTGTAGTATTCTACCAAAGGTAAATTGATAGTCAAAGATGATCCATCTTTAACTTGCCCAGACACAAGAATTAGCCAAATATTTTAAAGAAACAGTTATACAATATATTATAGTGGTCGTGTTGTAATTCATACCTAAATACTAAATGTAAGTCTTTCTATCACACAAAAATTGAAGTCTAAATTCTTGAATTTCACCAATCACCTCATAATCTCTCATCCTAATGAAGCCATGTGTCCTTCATTTTCATATCACTGACACATTTAGATTTTGCATATTAATCAAAGAATTTAATAATAACCATACACGTCAATGTAATTTTTTTACACAAATGCCCAATCATATCTCACTATAATGTCACGATATTATTTTCTAACATATTTACACAAATGTCTACATGACAAGATTTGATAAGACAATTTGTGCGAGTTTATTTCTCGATGCATACTAATTAAATCCTAAATAAAATTAATGTAATGTCTTGTTATACAACTATGCAAACAAAAATTTTACTCTCTAACTTTTCCTTTTTTTAATTTCTCGCACCTATTTAAGACTATATGCAGATGGATTGTACTATTTGCCTTGAAATATTTTCTTGCCAATCCCATGTACCACACTTCTTATGTGTCGTCAATCCCATAAACGTATCTCGCCATTTGGGTAAATACTTTTTCACTTTACTCACCAAAGAATTTCTAGATGAAATTATACCATTCAAGTAAAAAAGTTGGATAATCCGACTATGATTAATTGGTGTGAAGATACCAGTGGTAAATTGGAAAGAAATAAACCACAGCAATGCACCTTTTCTCCCTCTATTGCTGCCTATTGCTCTATTACTGATTCTCATTCATTTATGTATTTTTTTTCATCAAATTTATTGTTATGGGGAGGCATTGACAAAAATAAAGGCAAATAAAATAAGGTATATTGCTCAATCTAATTTTGAATAGAATGATTTTACTAGGTTCTTAATTCAGCTGTTACAACCAAAATATTGTCAAACAATAAAACAAAATAAGAGATAATTAATAATGATTCCAACTTAATGAAAAAAGGATGTTGTCAACCCTCCAAATAAACACTTGAATATCTGAATTTCTTAGAACATTATGTGATGAGAAACAAATTAGGTTTTGCCTTTAATCCTGATGCCCACAATAAACTTATGAAAAAAATAATAATTTCAACTCAACTTCAACAACAAGGGTTTATATTAACCTAGACATACCTGAATTCAATATGTTTTCACAAAGGTCTACCATTTACATCTTTTTGTCTTCTTTCTTTTCACTTATTCTCTATTTTTAATATCATTCTATAACACCACATTAACATCAATAAAAAAATTACATAAACAATTTAAAAAAAATTATATTCTGTTTACAGTGATTCTGGTCAAAGTCAAGAAGATGAAGTTAGAGAAATACCACCTCAAGATTTTTCCCACAATACTCCGGAGAAAAGAATGGTGAGAAATCGAACAACATTAAAAGATATAATGGCCATGAAATGGGAATCCAATGTTCAGGTGCACACCCGTAGACAGACAGGTAACTTGTAAAATATTTTAATCATTATTTTAAACAAAAGGATTAGTAATATTTATTGATGTTTGGTGTCCTTATATTGTTTGCATTATAAAAATATTTATTTTATTTATTAGCTTCCATTAATTTCCAAATCCAATTAAGGTCTTTACTCAACAAATCTGGCAAGAATTTTATTTTATATGAATGAAATTATTTACCT
>NC_021166.2:27888986-27936546 GCF_000331145.2 Cicer arietinum
TGTAACTATATATCAAATACATTTTATAAGTAACTAAATAAGATGCATTTTATGTATCGTGGGATTTTTTTGGTAATTCATTTTTTTTTTAAATTAGATATTGCAATTTTAATTTACAATTATTAAAAAAGTTATTAATATTAATAGAGAAATTATAATTGTTAATATTTAACTATTTATTTAATTCCTGTCACTTTTAACAAAATAATATCAGATATATTATAATTTTAATTTACAAACATTAAAACTATTATTATTATTATTATTACTAATAGAATGATCATAATAATTAACTTTTAACTATTTAATTATTTAATAAAAAAGTCGAAATTTTTATGTTTAATTTAAATACTGAAATAAAAAATTTATAACAATTCGGTTACAAAATATTAATTGTCAATCAATTATAACTATACATCAAATACAATTAATTGCAAATGCCTTTTGTTTTCTTATTTATGTTCTTTACTTGATTAACTATATATTAAAATATTTTTTACCAACATTATTAACTCATATAAATATTGTCAAGCCTAAATAAATTAAAATTAACATTAATAACTAAATAAAAATTTAACTAGACTGCCTTATCGTGTTTAATATTTTACATTTTATAATTAGATAAATAAGATATATTTATCTAATTATAATTTTTTTTTTAATTCTTAACTTTTTTTAAATCAGGTATATGCAATTTTAATTTACAAACATTTAAACTATTATTAATATTAATAGACTAATTCAAAATATTATTAATATTAATAGACTAATTATAATTATTGATTTTTAACTGTTTATTTAATTGGTGTCACTTTTAACAAAATAAATTCTGATATATTACAATTTTTATTTATAAACATTCAAACTATTATTATTATTATTATTATTATTATTATTATTATTATTATTATTATTATTATTATTATTATTATTATTATTAACATTTTATGATTAACTAAATAAGATGCATTTTATGTTTGTCGATTTTTTTAATAAATTTTCAATTTTTTAAAAAAAAGGTATATTGCAATTTTAATTTACAAAAAAATTAAACTATTATTAATATTAATAGAGTATTTTTAATTATTAATCTTTAACTATTTATTTAATTATTGTCACTTTTAACAAAATAAATCAATCCATACCTGTTGAGTTCCAGTTTCTTTAACAAAAAAATTTTCAAATTTTAATTTTTAGTTTCAAAATTGAAATTTATATTTTCAAAATCCAAATCCAAAATTTATTACAATTCCATTACAAAGTATTAATTGTCAAACAATTATATTTGTACATCAAATACAAATAATTCAAAATAAATAACTTTAATTCCATGTCATTAACACAATGAAACAACTAACTATTTAATTATTTAACAAATAAAATCAAAATTTAGATTTTTAGTTTCAGAATTGAAATCATAAATTTATAACAATTCGGTTACAAAATATTAATTATCAATCAATTATAAATATACATCAAATACAATTAATTACAAATGTCTTTTGGTTCTTTACTTTATTAACTATATATTATATTATTTTTTACAAACATTATTGACTCGTATTAATATTATCAACACTAAATAAATTAAAATTGTTATTAATAATTAAATAAAAATTTAACTATATTGTCTTATCGTGTTTAATATTTTACATTTTATAATTAACTAAATAAGATGCATTTTATGTTTGTCGAATTTTGTTATAAATTTTCAATTTTTTTTCAAAAAAAGTTTATTGCAATTTTAATTTAAATAAAATAAAACTATTATTAATATTAAAAGATTATTTATAATTATTATTCTTTAACTATTTACTTTAATTTATGTCAGTTTTAACAAAATAAATCAATCAAGTTTCTGTAACAAAAAAATTTCAGATTTAAATTTTTAGTTTCAAAATTTACAATTATATTTTCAAAACTGAAATCCAAAATTTATAACAATTCCGTTACAAAATATTAATTGTTAAATAATTATATTTATACATCAAATGCAAATAATTCAAAACGAATAACTTTAATTTCATGTCATTAAAACAACAAATTAAATTTAATACATTTTAGAAGAAAAAAAAACTGAACAAAATTCAAATTCAAATCTTTTTATACTATATATATTCATCAATATCAAAAATGCATTTTATGTTTGTCGATTTTTTTAATAAATTTTCAATTTTATAAAAAAAAAGGTATATTGCAATTTTAATTTACAAAAAATTATACTATTATTAATATTAATAGAGTATTTTTAATTATTAATCTTTAACTATTTATTTAATTGATGTCACTTTTAATAAAATAAATCAATCAAGGGTATGACGGATTGAGGAAGAAGTAGAGACAAGGCTTGCAATTGAAGAAAAACATTTTGATAGGTTGATATATATATAGGTTAATATTCATTGATAATATGGAGACTTGACTAAATTGATAGGGTAGATCAACGTGCCTTCCATCATGCTGCTGCCAATGTATTTCATACATTATAATATTTAATCTTATGTACGTGAAGGCCACCTTTTGCCATGTATATAAAATTTCTTGCAATGCCAAAATATATGATGTACTATAATTTATTTTTTCCGTAGAATAGATGATAAATACCACTATTAACTCACACACATTTGTGAGATCTCGAGTTTGAATGCAGAACAAGACGTCAGTATCGATATTTGTCAGTTGAATTAAGACTTAAGAACATGTACCATAATATTTTACTCCATCCCTATGTATTATGCTTCACATTAGTAAAAGCATTTGTTCTAAATTATTTTATCTAATTATCTTTGTAATTAATACCATGTGAATCACTTTGTCAAGTCATCTTTCACTTTGTATTTATGATAATTTATACATGAGTATTTTTTATTTATAATTTATCATTAGTTTGTGTGAAATCAACAACTTTGACATTTTTGAGGGACAAATGTAGTAGATAACAACAATGATTGTTGACAAAAAATAAGGAAAATGTTTAGTGCATATTCATCCTACATCTTGAGAGAGAAAGAAATAGAGCAAGAAATATAATAGATATGATATATTTGTGATGTGATAGGAAAAATTGAAAATAAAAAATATTTAAATATAAGAGTAAAAAAAATGGCTAAAATATTAAATAAATAAGTCCATTCATAAATGTCTATATATATATATATATATTTATATCATTATTTTTTTCACATTTTTTGCTATTGAAAAAAAATGTATTTAATTTTTTAAATGATCACCTCTAACATTATTTTACTTTAACTCACAGAAAACACCTTTGCATGCAACAATCAAAAAAGAACTTCTCGCGACTTTCAAAAACATGATACAAGAAGGTGATATATACAACATCAAAAATCTGAAAATTTCACCGGCAAATGATTCTTACAGGCCTGTCCTAGGAACAAAGAAGGCATGGTTTTTGACCACAACTGTCGTAAATAAAATTCAGGACCCACAATTTACCATTCCAAAACATTACTTCGATTTTATTTCCTCCAAATCACTACCCCAAAGATTGGGAGATAAAGTCAATCTAACGGGTAATAATTCTTTCAATATAAATTTAAATTTTAAAAATATCAAATATATATTATTTTGTACTAACGATTTTTTTTTTTATTGCAGACATCATTGGAACACTACATGCTGTTGGACATGAAGAGCAAGTTTATGTTGTTGACAAGCCGACAAAAATACTCAGACTAGAAATCAAAATGCATGGGTAATAATTTTTAATATAAAATACAAAACAATTTAAATTCAAAAGAATTTTGTAACATTTAACATATTATTTATTTTTGGCTTTAATTATTAGAGGTGAAACTATCAAAGTCACTTTATGGAGGAACATAGTTACTGATTTTCAACTCTTATTTGTCCATCACAAGCTACATGAGGGTCCTAAGTAGGGTTGTGCAAAAAAACCGGTTTTGAGACCCAAATCCAAAACCGGATCCAAAACCATTTTTAATAACCGGTTAAAATAATATGGATATAAACTGGTTTATTTAAAACCGGTTGGATAACCACCCACATTTTATTTTTGGATTTGGATTTAAACCAGATTTTATCCACTCAATTCCCAAATTCCAATCTCAGAACCCTAAATCCCCAAAACCCTCAAAAGCATTTTCCAGCAGCGTTTTCCGGCAGCATTTTCCAGCAGCGTTTTCTGGCAGCATTTTCCAGCAGCGTTTTCCGGCAGCGTTTCCCGACAATCTTTCCTTCCGGCAAACCGACATTCCATCTTTGAAGCACCTTCCTTCCTTCTTTCTCCAACGTTTAACACATTTGGTTCGTTTCTATTCATCCTTACTAAGTTTTTTTTGTTGTTTATTCTTCTTAGTTTCTTCAGAGAATCGTCAATGGCAAATCGCCATGGCTTTGGAGAAACCCGTTGAGATAATAAAGGGAAAGTTGATTACATCCCTTTATTACGATAATAAAATCTAATCAATCTGAACAGAAAAATGATTACATGTTTACTACATCATGGATCTACATAATCACACAAAGGGATTTATTGTTGCTTGAAAATCAAATTCCTATATTTGTATTAGAGGAATTACACAAAAGGGTGTTATTAGATTATGGTAGCGACAATGAAAATGAAAGATGTGTTAGTTTTATTGAGCTTGCTTTTAATTACTTTGAAAATGAATGTTCTCAACGACCATATCCTTATTGATGATTTTGCAGTCTATTATTGATGATTTTGCAGTCTATTGAAAAGAGTGGGGATAGGGGTTGTAAGAGTATACCAATTTTATGTTAAAGACCCATCAAAATATAAGTACCTAACCTTAGAGCATATGACATAATCTGGCAGCTATCCCATTTTATTGAATAAAATAAACAAGCTCCAATCATGAATGTCATCTTCCAATCTACCCTTTAACCCCAAATTGCACTTTCATTCTCCCCAAACATATTGCACTCTATTGATGTTGAAAAAGCTCATGAAGATAGCAAGTGAGGATAAGTTGCAAAATAGAAAAGCAAGTGAACTGATGCAACTACCACAAATGTAATGTTCAAAGAGGTTTTCAAAAACCTCTTACAAGTAAATATTACTTTTGCTTCCAAATAAACTTGTTCTATTAGTTATTTTATAAGATTTAATATAAAAATCAAGTATACTTATTTTGAAATTCATTTTGGTTATGGCTAAAATTAACTATATTGGTGAGAGAATGTAGATCCTTATTGAATTGAACTCCGAGATCAAATCTTGGTTGTACAATTCTTCTCATCCTTTTCTTGTTAATTTCTATTGCTAATTTTTACTGCATAATTGTGTTTGGCTACTGCATTTCAAGTTTGTACAATTCTCTCTTTGAGGTTTGTTGCAATTTTGCATTTCTGCTTTTTTGTTACTGCTGCTAATTTATAAAATAGTTTAGAGCTTTAATATATTGTCCAAAGGATAAATATTGAGCAATCCATTGATTATATTTGAATATTTTAAGTTTTTTTCTACTCAAATATATGTGGTTAAATTTTTTATAGTGCATAACTTAGATTAGGGGAGGGAAACTCTGTATGCAAATCCAATAAATTTGGGTCAGCATAAATTATTGGGCTAGCTTAAAATTCCATATTTGAGAAGAAAAAAGAGTGAACATTGATTCAACCCTTCGATTTTTTGGTTTTTTTTAATTATATTTTAGCTTACAACACTGTAATTCAACCATTCAATTTTTTGGTTTTTTTTTATTATATTATAGTTTACAACAACCAATCTAATATTTTATTCAAACTAGGTGGATTGGACAAAAAATATTCGATTATTTTTGGTATTCTTTTTGGTGATTGTTCATCTATCCATTAGTGTTTGCTCATAATGTGTTAAAAATATTAACAAATTGCCATTTTCCACTATTGGACTGGAGCTTCTGGTATATTATGTTTTTTTGGGAGTGAGCATCCACTTTTTTGTTCCTCTATGTGTTTAAATACATGTCTAAATTTGTCGATTAAATAGGCACTTGGCAAGTTCATATGAGATCATTGTAATTACGGTTTTTAAAGCTTTGGCTTTCAAAAATACAATAGTTTGATTCATAGAATAAGGAAGCGTGTTGGTTCTTTACACCTTGAACATTAGTTTGAATTATGCATGTGGATTTGTACCGTGAACATTTTAAGTTCATTAACTATCTTCATTATTATTGCAACAACATGTAACATTACATCAAGATGAGTGATCAATCTGAGACAGTAGATTTGTTTGTTTCTCCTCCACCAATTGTCCCGAACACAACTACTATGTTACCACCTAGAACCAAAGGTCGTAAAAACGAATCGTTTGTTTGGAATGATTTCACAGTAGATCCTAACTTGGATGAGACATCTATTTGCAACCATTGTAGCAAGAAGCTCAAGTGTGATAATGGGACGAGTTCAATGATACAACATTCAAAGGGATGTAAGAAAAACCCCAATAGCGAGTTTAACCAGAGGAAGAGAACATTGGATGCAATGAATGTTGAAGGTCATACTATTTCTTCCCCTTCAGTGCCTAGGTTTGATCAAGAAAAATTACGATATTTACTCATGAAGATGTTTATAGGCATGTAATTGCCTTTTCGACAAGTGGAGCATCCAGATTTTCAAGAATTTGTAAGTGGCTTAAATCCAAAATTCAATATTATATCACGCACTACATTTGCACGCGATACTTTGTTGTTATGGGAGGTAGAAAAGTTAAAATTGAAAAACTATATGTCCCAACACTGCCATAAGGTTTGCCTCACTGCCGACACATGGACATCTATTCAAAATTTGTCTTATATGTGTGTCACTGCTCACTTTGTTGACAATAATTGGAACTTGCAAAATAAGGTTCTAACATTTTGCCAAGTCCCAGGTCACACGACAGATGTTATGACAAAGACAATTGATGCGTGCTTGACTGATTGGGGGCTGAATCGTGTTTTGACTGTGACACTTGACAATGCCTAATCAAATGATCTTGGAATCAAACAATTAAAGAAAAGACTAATGTCTTGTAACAACTTGGTTTTTAATGGAGAGTACATGCATATGCGTTGTTGTGCGCCCATCTTAAATATCATTGTTAGTGAGGGGTTGAGTGATTTGGACATGTCAATTTTAAGGCTTCGTGCTACTGTGAAATATGCTAGGTCTTCTCCTCTTAGGTTTGCGAAATTTAAAGCATGTGTAGAACGGTCAAACTCTGAATACAAAGGTCTAGTTTGTCTTGACGTGGAAACTAGGTGGAACTCAACATATTTAATGTTAGACTCGGCTTTGAAGCATCAAAAGGCATTTGAAGTGCTTGAAATTCATGATCCCAAGTATTTGTTTTACGATGCCACCTTACGAATATCTGGTTCCTCCTATGTTGCCTCTAATATGTATATGTTAGAGGTTTTTGGAATAGGTGAAAAAATACTTAAAATGTGCAACTCCAAGGATATGTGCTTAAAAGTAATGGCTGATAGGATGAAAACAAAGTATGACAAATATTGGGGAAAATATGAAAATTTGAACATGTTGTTGTTGATTTCTTCTGTCTTAGACCCCAGGAACAAATTAAAGTTTGTCAATTGGTTGATCACTCAGAACTTTAATTCATTTGATGCAACCAAATTAAAAGATTTGTTGAAAACTCGTTTGGATGAACTAATTCTGGAGTATAGTGGTGTTGGAGAAGGATTCCAAAGTGAATCACAATCGACTGAATTTGATTTAAGTGGTAAGGAAGATCTTTATAGTTATAATAGATTTTTAATGAGCACTGGTTCGTCCTCTACTGAAAAGTCTGATTTGGAAAGGTACTTGGAAGAATCTTTAGAGAGTCGGTCATCTACCAACTTTGATGTTTTAAACTGGTGGAGGTTAAACTCAAGCCGTTTTCCAATTCTTGCAAAGATAGCCAAAGACTTGCTTGCCATACCTATCTCCACAGTGGCCTTTGAGTCTAGTTTTACTACCGGAGGACGAGTGATTGACGAATACCGGAGTTGTCTCACACCTCAAACGGTTGAAGCTCTAGTTTGTACTGCTAGTTGGCTTAAAGGATTGCGTAAACCGTCTTCAATAAGTGATTCACTTTTAGTTGAGGATTTCAAGGAGCTTGAGATTTTAGAGGAATGTAACATTGTATATGCTTTAATAGTTGAATATAAATTAATAATTGTTAAATTATGATTTGATAAGTAACTGTTTTTTTTTACTTCAGAAATAACTTCTATGAAATTTGGTGGTGCTTGTTCGGTTCATGTTTCTCTTGGTGAAGATTGAGAATTGAAATAACAGGGACTCTGACTTTTAGAGAAGGGCTTTTAGGACGTATAGCTTACATAAAATTACATGTGAGGTATGAATTGAATTTAAATTACATTAAATTTGAAGTGATTAGGGAAATTTATGAGAATGAAAATTTCAACTTGGATGCAGAGGATGCAAAGTTTGGATTTTTCAATTTCAATTTGAAGCCACGGCTGCTAATGGTATGTTTCTTTATGTAACTCATTTTGACTTTTTTCATTTAAATCTGAATACTTTATGCAATTTACAAATATTTGGTTTTGAAATTTTGGAAATTAGCATCTAAACACACTGAGAAGGCATAATTTTTATTGTTGAGAAGTGATTTTAGAAGTCCTAATTCCTAATAGTCCTCTGATTTGGTGAATGACAGAAAATAGTGCTGCAAGTGGATGTACATGATGACAAAACAAAGAAAAAAGCCATAAAGGCAATCTCCAATATATATTTCAGGTATATATGGAATTTCAATCTCTTATATTTTATTTTCTATTTCATGCTTATAAACCATGCATGGTTTTTGCAAGTGTTGAATCAGTGTCCATGGATTTGAAGGAGCAGAAATTAACCTTAACTGGAGACATAGTATTGTTGGCTTCATGCTTGAAGACTTAATTTCTCTGTATAAGGACAAAGAGAGGACATGATTATGAACATTACATTTTGTTTTTATTAAATAAGAGTATTTCAATATTAATGTTGACTCTTCTTCTTCATCAGTAGATGACAATGATCTGATTAGTTGGGATCTGTCATGCTTATTTAAATGAAATCATTCTCATTAATCAATGTGTTTAGATGCTAATTACATCTCCAACCTCACTTAATGATTTTTGAAATATTGGAAATTCATTGTGTGACTTGAACTATTCATTAAATTACATTTTTTTTGTAATTGTTCTTGATATAGTTAGTATATGACTTTTGAAGATATTGACTCAATTAGTTACTTGACTCCCTTTATACTAGCAAATGTTTGAAGGGAGATGCTTTAAAAATTTACTTATATTTTATGATTTTGAGTTGGTTTGAGAATTTTATCGATTTTTTATAAATAATCGATTTTTAAACTATGCCTAAATTGTTTTTTAAAAATAGATATTTAAAAATAGCCAAATTGTAACTAATTTTGAGAAAAAATCGATTTTAAAATTGGTTGCATAAAAAAAACCGGTTATTTAACCATAACCAATTTTACAATTGGTTTTATAACCGGTTTTAAACCAAATAATGGATTTAGTTATAAATCCAAATCCATATATTGGTTTTTAAATGGATATGGTTTGGTTTTTTTTTTAAACCAACCATGCACACCCGGTATCCGTACATTGTGATAGTCAATCCACACTATCCAAAGCATATAGCCAAGTATATAATGGAAAATCTAGACATATTGTTTTAAGACATATCTATGTAAAGGATTTAATTGTAAATGGAGTGATATCTATAGTGTTTGTAAGAAATGAGAAGAATCTTGCAGATCTTTGGATGAAAGGTCTGACAAAGGACATGATGTTGAAGACATTATTGAGGATGGGACTCAAGCCCATATCTAATTAATCATCAATGATGAAAAATCAACTCACACTTGAGTAACATCAAGTCTTGAGTTCAATGATAAAAGTTCACTATTAGTGTGATTGCAAGTATTTGTAAATAGATACATCTCAAGTACTTGGACCATAAGTATAAAGTTGGAAGGTTGAATTTTACTCTTAATAGGCATATAACATGAATTTGCTGAAATACATATTATGGGTGTATTTCTTATATAGTCTACCTATGTGAGGATGAAGTAAGGCCGATTCAACGAGTTAAAAGACTTGACTCTTAAATTATCATCAAAAGGGTACATGACACAAGACCTTATCAAATTGTAAGTGAAACCCATTGCTTACTAAGTAGTGGTTCAAATCGTAAGATACCATTATCTAAAACCATGATATTTCCAAAATTATAGGACTAAGTATATTTTGAAATTGGTGGGGGATTGTAAAATATTTCCAAAATGTTGGTGAATATATGTATTTATAAATGATTTTAATTAACATGATACAACAAAAAAAAATCAAACTCGAATCATGCCCAAGAAAGATGCACCAATCAACCAACAAGCTATTGCAACTAGTATGTCAATTTATGAACGCTTTTTCGTATATACCATTTCACAAACTGAATGGCAGAACCAAGAGTTGTACCTCTTTTTCAAGTGATATTATTTTTCTATAAATAGTGTCATTTTCGACCTAATGAAAAAAGAAAATTTTGGTTTTGGTTCCACTTTGTCTCATCCATTTTATATTCTAAGTCATCCTATTCTTTTCTAATGCATGATTGAAGGATAAGAAACATTCTTTTGTAACATACTATTAAAAGATACTCTTTTTGTGTTAGTGCAAATCACATATATCAAGGTTTTCTAAAGTACTCTAAAGGGGATTCACCGTTCATCTCATTTGCATTGGATTGGTGAGGGCGAATCGAACCTAAAGGCTAGTGTAACAACATACTTTAGAATTTGCTACATATAATCTTCATCAACAACTTCATTATTAAAGTCTTGCAGCAATTGCCACCAATGGCTACAATAGTCTAAATCCAATCATGGGTTGAAGTTGTCAAGTTGTTCAAATTCCCAACAGTCAAATAAGGAGTGACAGTACAATAAGTATTGACGGAAAATAAATTAATTTTATTTTGTATTATATTGATCTTAAACAGCAATTTAGTGAATATGTTCAAGTTACACAAATATTTTTTAATATGACTTTTTTGTAAGAAACCAAAAGAAAAACAATCTGGAAGTGTAAGGAAATTGATAAAACAAAAAAAAACCAAAATAAGTGGAAAAAATTAAAATCGATGAATGTATTTCCAAATATTTCACTTTAATAATTTTTAAATTCAACAATAAAGTAGTACTTTTTGTAACTCAATTTCAATTATCAAATACATTACTTCTGTTCTACAAATGACATTGCTACAATCTATTATATATCTAATATAATATATTAAAAAAAATAACTCCCACACCATATGTTGAAATGTCATGGATGGGAGATATGATTTCTTAATCTTTTTGCCTACTTTTTATTTTCCACAAATTATATACACAATCTACTATCTTTTACTATTTCTCCTAATTAGATATTATTTTATAACGTCTACTCAATATTTTCTAAATTAATCTCATTAATATTTCATAATATCACTTTATTATTTCATAACGTCTACTCACCATTTTCTAAATTAATCCTACATTATATAATTGTATACATATTTTGAATTAACGACGTTCATCTTTGACAATTGACACATGAAATATCATATTAATTTTTTTAAAAAAATCTAAAATTAAACCCGCGCAATGCGCGGGTCATATTCTAGTTAAAGTTAAATGATATTTTCAACTTCTATTGTATTTAAAGTAAGCTTGAAATTTTATTTTGTTTACTTAAAAGAACTTGTCAAACTACCTTTTTCTCTATTTATGAAAATAACTGAGATTATAATTTCATCCTAAATATTTTTATATATATTATAATAGATAAGAAGGTTTGAACTTGAATTTAAAGCAAATAGCTTGTGTTGTTGTTTTTCTTTTTTGTCGTTGGATATTTTGTATTATTTAGAGCATCTCCAACGGTGAACTCGATATGAGTTCATTAAGTGGAGTCCACCGTGCCACATCGTCTTGAAATAACCCATTTATTTTTTACTCCAACGGTGAACTCACATGTTCATTAGATAGGGTCCACCACTAACAAATCATTTATTTATTATTATTCATAAATTAATAATAAAAAAAGATAACTGTATGAAAGTACCGTTCCTTCGTGAGAGAATGGTGATGACAACTTGACACATCTCCAACAGTGAACTCGCCAAAAACTAAAGGCTACGTAATTACACCTGACGGACGAACTCATTTTAGCCACCGTTGGAGATTAGGGGTGGGAATAGGCCAGGCCAGGCCAGACTTTGAAAGGTCTGAGCCTGGCCTACGATGAATTTTTGAGGCCTAAGCCTGGCTTACAGCCTATGATAGGCTTTTTTTTCGGCCTGAGCTTGGCCTACGGCCTATCATGGCCTGGCCTGTAAGCCTATTTAAAAGCCTTATTCACATTAAAAATAATTTTTCTAACAAAATAATTTTAAAAAAAATATGAAACAAACACCCTTTAAACCCTAAAAAATGATTTTTGGTTTAAAAGAATAAATTTTTTATTAAAACAAATGCACGCATTATTATCTCTCAAACAAATGGTCTCAAACAAACTCCGATTATTACCTCTCAAACAAATCCTCTCGTGCAACATCATATTTAGTAATAATATATATATATATATATATATATATATAAAGGTAATAAATAAACAATTATCTATACACATATCGATTTATATGATTCTCCATATACCAATACTAATGTGTATACGTATATATATATTAAATAAAAAAATGATTTTTCTAACAAAATAATTTTTAAAAAATATGAAACAAATACCTTTTAAACCCTAAAAAATAGTTTTTGGTTTAAAAGAATAAATTTTTTATTGAAACAAACGCACCTATTATTATCTCTCAAACAACTCAGAATATTACCTCTAAACAAATCCTCTCAAACAACTCGGAATATTACCTCTCAAACAACTCAGAATATTACCTCTCAAACAAACTCATATTCAGTAATAATAAACAATTAGGGTTTCTATATTTATATACTAATAATATATATAAAGATAACAAATAAATAGTATTGGTTTTTATAAAATATAAAGTAACAAATAAATAATATCGGTTTTTATAAAAAAATATGTTGTTTTCATACATGTTTGTTGGAGTGAGTGCAATGGAAATTAGAAGAAGAAAAAATAGAGAATAAAATACATATAAAATATATATAGGCCGGCCTGTCAGGCCTAATAGGCTTTTTCACAAGCCTGAGCCTGACCTATTTATATAAATAGACTTTAAAAACAGCCTGAGCCTGACCTTTTTATTAAACAGGCCAGGTCAGGCCAGGCCATAAGTAGGTCAGGCCATAGGCCCCTGTCGGACGGCCTAGCCTATTCCCATCCCTATTGGAGATGCTCTTAGTTCATCATGAAATATTTTGTAAACTACTAACTAACAATGACACTTTTAGGCTTGTATCCTATTGTAATGTATCAAATCACCTCTGAAACATTATTTTATACAACTTATTTATGGTTTTATAGCTAAAGGATAATGGGCATTACAATATTTCCATTTTGCCTATTTATAACCTAATTGAAAAAAATTAAAATCAAACCTAATGTTCATATTTTAATCAAAATGGTTTATAATATTTATTTATTTTTTAAATAATCATGCATTAAAAAAATATTTGTAAAAATTAACATTGAAAGAAAATTTTACACCATAAATATCCCCTTCAAATGAGACTTTTTTTATAGTAACATTTATACACCATAAATATTTCTTTTAAATTTTTTTAAAAATTAACATTTAAAAAAAATTTACAAATTACAACCACACAACACACATTATATTATAGTTATTATATTATAGTTATGTTAAATTACAATGATGAATTATATCAACCGTGTGATATATATTTTGTTAAGTTTAAAGTAGATTAAGACAAAAAAAAAAAACAAAAACTTGGGAGAATAGACCTTATCCAAAAGAAAAAGAAAAAGAAAAAGAAAAGAAAAATAAAGAAAGAAAGGGAAAAAAGGAAAATCAACAACAATGCTATATTAAGTAGTATCACGAGAACTAAACCTAGAATAGATATTATAAACACTCGTGTGCCTTAAACTTGTTTATGTTTGGTGGAGTTATCATCTAGAAAAGTTAACACTCTATTCAACAAGTCAACATTGAAGATTGACCTTGTGTTTGTCTTCGTTTAAAGATAAAGTGAGAGAGAATTTTGTTCATTTATTAACTAACATGGCACATGAAAATGATTTATATCATCTCGTTAGTATAGCGTAGTTGTCCATGTAGTACAACAATAGATTGCAATAGTATTATGAATAGTATAAATCTTCTAATGAATCAGTGTATTATTACTATGTATTAAGATCCCCCGCGACACTATTCCTAATGGATAAACTCTTCGGGGTTTAAATAGAAACATTTTTTAAACTAAAAAAGATTGATGAAATTAGATTGATAAAATTTGATTGATGATATTGGATATTATGAAGAATGATAATTAACAAAGTTGATCATCGTGATGATCATGATACTCTCAATGACCTTCATCATTCAAAAAAAAAAAATTATCCAATCATGAATATATCTTGAGGATAAGAATTTGATACAAAAAAAATAATATTTAAAAACGAGTAATGTATCAAAAGAAAAAGACAATATTTAAAGAAAACTTCTGAAGAAAAAAAAATAACGAACACATCGAAAGAAAAGAATGAATGAAAAATTCTCTTTGTTAAGAGTTATTAAAAATTGATGTAAACCAATCTAGTTGTTTTTATACTTTTGAATTGATATAGGATTTGGATCAAATTATCCTCTCAATAAGAGTTAAATATCCAACAAATGATTATGTGGCAACTTAGACACATAATTGAACGAATGTATCCAAGCCTGATAGCGGCAACAACTCCTTGATTCAAAAGAGGTACTTGAAAAATGTGAAAGAATACTTGAAATCTCCAATATCAGTTGCCATAATGTTGAGAAGACTAGAAATGCTTCTAGTGGCATAGCCTAAAGAGGCAGAGTAAATAATACTTGTACGCTATTGATTCAATAGTAGATTAAGTCACTGATTGTACTGAAATAAAATATATTTGTAAGGGGATTACTAATTATAAAAAAAAAACTCGTGTCTCTACTTTATCTCAATTATGTTATTTGATTTAAATTATTGATTTTTCAATTTTATTTTACTCAAATTGATTTACAATCATAAATTGAATATTTTGATAAATAACACATCTTATTTTTAAAAGTCGAAATTGATTTTCACAGATAGCCAACACAAGCGCATGTATTTTCTAACACCTTCAAGTTATCTATGAAATAAATTCTTATTATTTTTAACATAAACAAGTTAAAAAAAACTCGTGTCTCTACTTTATCTCAATTATGTTATTTGATTTAAATTATTGATTTTTCAATTTTATTTTACTCAAATTGATTTACAATCATAAATTGAATATTTTGATAAATAACACATCTTATTTTTAAAAGTCGAAATTGATTTTCACAGATAGCCAACACAAGCGCATGTATTTTCTAACACCTTCAAGTTATCTATGAAATAAATTCTTATTATTTTTAACATAAACAAGTTTAGGATGTTTTGGTTTCTTTTTTTTTGTCTTTTTTTTTTTCTCACATGTGTGCTTTTGAGGAGTTTTGGGTTGTCTTATCAAATATAGGTAGTTTAATAATTTTTTCTCACCTAATTTCAAATTCATGTCTAGTTTTTTCTTAACCATATGAATTTTTAGAAAGGCGTCATTGTTAATCATATGTTCAATTAAGAGATAAATAAAGTTTGACTAATTATTATTTTAAAAAAATTTAAATTCAAATTTCGTAAAACGATTCTTCCTTAACTGAAGAATCATTAACCATTTGAGTCACACAAGAAAGGTCAAAGAAGATATTTCCATTTTTACTATTTATCACCTTACCTAAATAGTAAATTGAAAACTAATGTTGATTTTCTAATCAAAATAATTTATAATATTTATTTCTTTTCTAATTAATCATGCAATAAAAAAATATTTGGAACTGTGAAGTTTATAACTCGTTGTAGAGATCAATTTTAAATTATTTTTTATCTCCTAAATCTAAGAGTTGAATTAAATCATTTTAATGGAATTTTGATAAATAATATAGTCTTAAAAAAAATAATAATGTATTTATTTATCTATCTATTCTCTTGTAATAATACATTTGAAGGTCTAAAAGAAGGTCTCACAATGATCCTCAATACAAATCTTGTAACTTTCCAATTTTCTATGAAGAAAATTGCTATCAATATTATTATATTTTTATCCTTCTCAATCTTATTTTAACAGTAGGATCTTATATTTTATATTAGCCATATAAGATTATACATAATCACATTCTATTAGTTGGATAATTTATAAATTACAGTAACAAGCCTCTGATTACATGATTTATTTTAGTCTTAGAAAAACAAAAAAGAAAGAGACCATGAGAGTATGGAGAAAATAGAGAGACCGAGAAAAAAAGAGAGAGAGAAACACCCACTCCTTTTCTTGCATGTCTCTTGAGATAACTCTCAATTCATCCTTCAATCTTGAGAACCAAACACCAATTTCCATAGAGAATATATGGAAGAGGGGACTCTGAAGGAGGATAAGAGAAAAAGGGACACTACTAGAAAAACAGGTTTTAGCTGCCATTTTTAGCGTCGGTCACCGGAGATAGAGTTTTGAGGAGGAGTTAGGGTTTCACTCATGTAAGAAGATGATGGAAATTGAGTCTTGAATCTCAAATATTTCAAGCTAAGATAGAACCCTAACTATAAAACTTCTCTAGGGTGTGCTTAGGTTTTTGCTTGAAACAAATTCTTCTCTAATTTGATTCTAATTTAAACTTGCATGTGAACTTTGAGACATTGTGGTTGCATGTTCTATTTGAGCTTGATATTTTGTAGATAATTGTGAGATATTAGTGCTGAAGGCTGATTTTTAATGTTCTTTCTTTATTGTGGAGTTTTGTTGATATTGATTTGTATGTTGTTTTGTTATCATGTTGTTGTTAATGTGTTAATTGTTAAAGTAATTTTGAGAGTATGAGAAGTTTTATTGTCTATTTTATGTTGTTGATGAATCTAACTCATCTTGATATAAGTTCAATATTAGGTTCATAACTCTGTCTCTACACCTCCATATTAAAAGATGATTAATTTGATGAACATTAGACATTCTAAGAGGGGTCATTGCTCAAATAAGACATTGTTTAGTATTTTATTAAAATCGTTAGAGTTGGCATTCAACTCTGAAAAATCACGCATCCTATCATATTAGCTAAGCGAATTAAATTTTGTTGAGCGAATTTGTTCTATCAGGGAATAATTTCATTTCTGTTTCAGATTCGTTGAACAACTTTTGCTTACTTTAGAACTATGGTTTAAGTGTTTTCTTAACTATTCTCGCTTGGTTTCAACAATCTAATGTCTAGTGCTTCAATTAGGAATTTTGAACCATTATCAATTCCTCGAAATCCTTTCATGAATAATTTTAGAATTTGATGTTGCATTTGGTGTGATATATGTGGATCAAATGAAAGATCTTGTGCTTATATTTACACACACTCAAGTATAAATTTATGTTTACATATATACACACACATATTCGAAGTTACAAGAATAAGTTAATAAATAAAGGTATTTTGATGAATCATATATGTATTATGACAGATTCCTGCCGTAAAGAAGAAATATATATATTTTAATGGTGACTAGACTAAATACCTTTAGTAAGGGGAAATTAGTATAGGGCACTCCCACATGTGGTCATGACGTCTGACACACTTTATTATTAGCTAGTATTTCTCAGGTGACCCACGCTTGAGTGATCTAGTGTATATACAAGTGTTTTTCAAAAGATTATTTATTAATATTATATAAACTTATATATAAGGTTAAGTATATGATTCATCTTAATAACTAAAATACGAGTCTTAACTCTATTATCTTACTGTTAAGCTTTAAGAACTATTGATGAGAGGACTTTTCCACAATTAGGACACCAATTATGATTGGGAACATCTAAAAGTTATTTTATTATACTATGTTATTGATCAATAAAAGCATTTTATTATTTTATTATACTCATGAGTTTTATAACTCATTATATTGGTAGGATGATGCTTTTAAATATTAGTATTGAAGAATTGAAAAGCATATCCAAAATGCTCCTTAACTTTTTAATGTAAAGAAAAGTCATGACATATGATCACACTCAGAGTCTTAGTCTAAGGATTTCTTTCATTCCCTTCTTTAATTTGTTTATGTGTGTTTATTTCTAGTCCATTGTGTTAAGATACCTGTGTACCTGCAAATGAATACTTTTTCACTTCAAATTTTTTAATATATAGGAGCGGTGTTCATATTTAAATCAGTTCCAATTTATTCTATTAGAAAAACTTTTGAATTTAAGAGCTTAGTTATATTTTATAATAATCGAAATAAATAATAAATAATTCGAGCATAATATATACGAGGAATTATATTAAATTGAAACAATTTTAATGGATTGAAAATACGAAACTAAATTTTAGTTTATTACATCTCAGTAAATAGATAGTTTTAGATATTAAAAAAATTGTTATTCTCTTCATAAGTAGATATTGTGTAAAAAAATTGTACAATGTAAATTTTTTTATAATGTGAAACAAGATCCTAAAGAGATTTGTGACAATGTGAAATAAGATTCCAAAGAGATCCACGTACACGAGATCCCAACATAGTTAATTTCAGTGTTTCCCAACGAGATTCCACTATTATTTCTTTTTTCTCTATTTTGTTGTTTCAACTTTCACTTAGGAAGAAGAATATGTTAATGTAGTTGATGTTTATCTTTGATTCTTATGTTAAAGTTTGAATTTGAGTTTAAATATTTAGTTATTTTATTATTATGTATTAAAGATTTCAATACGCATCATCTTTATTTCCTTTACTTTTGTTGGTATTTCAATGTATGTTTAGACTAAAAGTAAAACTTGTGGATTTTTATTACTAATTATCAATATGTTAGAGTTTGAGTCATTTGCTAATTTTGTATTAAATATAGGTTTATATAGTATTGTTCATGAAATTTGTTATTAGGCCTATCCCAGAATGCGTTATCCTACTATCTCAATTTTAGAGTTGGTCGCAATGCACCGTTCTCTGGGATTGACTATATATATATATATATATATATATATATATATATATATATATATATAAAATCTCAAAAGAGCTGAGTTTTATAATGAAAGAGTCAAATCTTGTCACACAATCATACATAGATGATCATGATTAAGAGTTATTTAAGTGACACATGATCCCTTAAAAAAATCACATGACTTTTTCTTCTAATCTTTACTATCCATGTATAGTTATGTGGTCAAGATTTAACCCTCTCATTTTAAAACTCTTCTAATTTAATATGCTCCCTATATATATATGAGAACATATCAAAAGAGTGGAGTTTTGTGATGAAAGTGTAAAATTTTGACCATACAACTAAACATGGATAGTCATGATTAAGAGTTATTTAAATGGCCCATGATCATTTAAGCAAGTCACATGTGGAGAGGAGACGGCCAGAAACATCAAGTCAGGGGGCAATGCCGCACCAGAAACGGGATGTAGTGTAGAGATAAAAATAGATTCAGAATTTTGGATGCAAAGTAGGAGGCACTTACATTTTATAAGAGACTTAGTGCAACTTTTATGTATAATTGTATTCTCTCTATGTATCTTTTATCAAACAATATAAATAGCTAATTTACTCATTGATTAGAGATTAAATAAACCTTCTTAAGTCTACGTAGTATTGATTTTCGTATATTATTTATGCAATTACAATGTATTTGACTATTTATATATTTTATTCTTAATGTTTTTGTGTGCCTTATCACCGTATAATTGAATCCAAGTATTATTTCGTTATTGGAAAATAAGTTGTAATATCTGAAACCAAAATATATGTTCATGTTTCAATATTATTATAGGAATATAAAGTATTAACATGTGTCTAATAAATTAACATTTAATATGTTTTGAGTAGCAAGCCTGATCACCTAAGGAATTAAGGGTTGTTATAAAAAATGGATTTTGAGTCAAGAAATTGGTCTTAGTCATTATTTGATGTAATCAAATAGGTTAGATTGTTAAAATATTACATCAATACGTACAAAGTGAAAAGAATGTAATTTGAATTCCTAATCGTTTTCCTCATAATCTCTATCTTATTAATTTTAATTCATTTTTACTCAAACAACCAAGTTTTAAATCTTATTCGTTACTTAAGTATTTACAACTTTGTTGCATTACATAATTAATAGCAATTCATGTAGAAATAATTTTACTTTCATGTTATTACTTGAACAATTTGATACACTTGCCAAAGAACTGTCAAGTTTTTGGCACCTTTGTCTGGAATTGTTGACTAATTACGTTGCTTGTGTGAAGTTTTCTTTCAACTTTCCACCGCCTAACTGACACTATTGTTTCTCGATTCTTGCTCAAAAATGGATCAAAATGTCCTAATTCCATCGTCGTTTCTTGATTTTACCAAAAACTCGCCGAATCCTACAATAAATAACCCTACTCACAACAAAAATCATTTGCACAAGCAGATAGCAATGCTTGTGATATACCCTTAAGTCAATTACATTAACCATTTTTAAAGGTGATAGAATTGGCCAAAAGGAACGACATCGTTAAAAATGGATGACTTGCGACCCAAGATTTCAACCCTATGGAAATTATTGAACAAATTGGGTTTAATCTATGTGGGATGGGGCTTTTACGTAATTTTCATCCATAGAAGACTTGAGAATGTTAGAACCAAGACTTGAGAAAGTTAGAACCAATGTGGGTTGAAGAACAATAACCTTTAATTATATTAATGATAACAAAATTTATTTTGTAGGAATAATTTATAACACTAATAAATTTAATTAAGTGTGTAGTTCTCTTGTCATGAACCTTAAAGACCTTATGGTGCATCCTTTGGAGAAGATAAACAAGAAAAATACAACAATGTTATGAAAGATTTGTTAAAGTTGTTATTGACTCTCATAAATGTGCCTCTATATAAATATGTTCATACAAGTTTGCTCAAATAATTTGGCGTCTAATTAATCTAGCAAATAATTGATCGTTTGGCGAAAATGTCAAGTCAACACTCTAACAAAGAAAACGCTATGATAAAAAGTCAACATTTCAACATCCTCTATTCCCTAACTTGGTCTTTTCATTTGTATGGAGAAATGCATGACATCCTCTGAATATGTCATCCCCTAGTGTTCTTGTCATTTCTATCAAAATACGCTAATCAATTATCAAGATAGATTTGGATAATTTTTAATGTTGCTTCAAGATCTCTAAAGATTTGATGAGTCATTATGTTACATGTTGATTTCATGAAATCATAGCAAGAGTCATAAACTCTAATGGCCCTAAAGTTTCTCTATAAAGGACTTGTGATCTTCACTGTAAAAAGCACATATAGGAGAAACCTATTGCCGTCATATACAACAACTCGTAAATAACTTTGTATTATTTATGAGTGATCTATAAGATCTTGTACCCTAAGCCAAAAGAAAAGAAATCAATTGGAACCAAATGTGTTTTAAGAAACAAGTTAAATGAGAAAAGTGAAGTGGTAAGAAATAAAGTTAGACTCGTAGCTCAAGGATATTACCAACAAGAAGGTATTGATTATACTGAAAATTTTGCCCTTGTGTCAAGCTTAGAAACAATCAGGATTTTACTTTTATTTTCCGTTTTTAATAAAATTATATTTTTTATCAAATGGACGTGAAATGTTCATTCCTAAATGGTTAAGTAAATAAGGCTTAGTTACAGTTTTGGTCACTTTGTTTTCTCGAATTCATAGATTTGGTCCCCCTATTTTAAAATTCGACGATTTTTGTCCATCCCTTCAAAATTTGAACTAAAAAAAATGACGATTTGAAATATTTTGAATGATGTGGCATATAATTTCATGATATATATCTATTTAGATGCATTCATTATTTGTATATCATTAAATAAATTATATAAATGAAAAAAAAAATTCTGAAGTTAAAAGTAAACTTTTTACATAATTTTATTGTTATTTCATGGGTGTTAATTATTCTACATCATCCTATCAAATGCCACATTATTTAGTTCAAAAATATGAGAGAGTGACCAAAATTGCCGATTTTTAAATTAGAGAACCGCTTTCGTGAATTGGTGAAAATAGGACGGCTACAATTGCAATTAAGTGTATAAGTGTATGTTAAACAACCTCTTGGCTTTAAAGATAACGATATTCAAGACCAAGTTTTCAAACTAAAGAAATCTATGTATGATTTGAAAAAGACTCCAACAACATGGTTTGACAACTTAAACAACTTTCTATTAAAATATGATTTTGAAATAGGTCAGGTTGTCACTGTATTTTTTAGAAAATAATCTAAGAATGACTTTCTCAATGTCCATGTATATATTGATGATATATTACTTGGTTCTACAAATGGTAAGCTCTACCAAGAGTTTTCTAAGTTAATGTAGAATGAATTTGAGATGTGAATAATGGGAGAACTAAAAAATTTCTTGGAATCCAAATTTATCAAAGCTCAAAAGGAGTAATTCATCAAACCAAATATGCAACATAACTTCAGAAATTTAAGATGGGTGAATGCAAACATAGTCTTACACATATGCATCATACACATTCTCTTGATAAGGATGAATCAGGTAAGAAAAAGTGGACCAAAGGGTATACAGAGGGATGATTGGCTCTCATCTTTAATTAACTGCATCTAGACCTAGTATTCTATTAGTGTGTGTGTGTGCACAAGATTTTAGTCTAACTCTAAAGAATCTCATTGTTGTTAAAAGGATTTTTAGATATCTTAAAGACACTAGTAATCTTGGTTTGTATTATAAGTCATCATTTGAGTATTGGTTGGTAGGTTTTTGTGATGTTAACTATGTTGAAGATAAACTATAAAGGAAAAGCCCCAGCGGTAGCTATATATTCCTTGGTGAAAATTTGATTTCCTAATCAAGCAAAGATAAGAAACCATTACTCTTTCTACTATTGAAGAAAAATATATATCAATAGTCAACCGCAACACTAAAGAGTTGTGGGTGAAACATCAACTAGATGATTTCAAAATTAATGAGATTAATATTTCTATTTTATGCGATAATACTTCTGTTATATCTTTAACCAAAAATCCTATTTTACATTCAAGGGAAAAACATTTAGAGACTAAACATCACTTTGTAAGAGATTATATCAAAAAGGGTATTTTAGACATCAAATTTATTGACATTGATTATCATTTGGAAGATATTTCTACAAAACCCCTTGTTGAAGACAAATTTAATTGTATGGCTCTACCTCTTGTAAAATAAACTAATGGGTTAAATATGTATACTATGCTTCTGATGAATGGAATTTTTCCTCTGCCTCTTGTCATTTAAAATTCAATTTATTTCCTATCTAAACAATTTTCTTGAAAAATGTGTGAATTATAATATTTTCTAACACATGTCACTTTTTATGTGTAACAAGTGCAAGGTAGTTATTGTTGTTCGCATTTAGAAACTCAAACGTTTTATCAAAAATGCCAACACTCAAGTCACTCACCACTATCACATACTTCCCACGCTCTTGTTATCTTTTCAAACCTTAGAAACCTCTCTGAAAGCCTTATGAATTCTCTAATAGCTTTAAGTTTCACTTCGTCTACCCTCGATAACATTTCTCATGGCCCTACTATGGAATATAATATGTATCAACTTGATACTCTCAGTGAACTTCAAATTGATTTTGTTAATCTCGCTAAGAACGGGTTCAACTTCATTAAAGATTTTGCTCCTATTGGATGGCATGAGTACTTTAACCTAGATCAACCTTCTGCTCAAGACATTCTAGTTAAAGATGTTGGAACCAAGTTTGTTTTCCTATTGTGATTTTGATGTTAACAAAGTTATTTTATGAGAACAATTTGTTTGGACTAATGGCTTCATTAAGTGTGCAACAATTAGAACAAGAAAATCAGAGGAAGGTACCTGATAGCATTTCAGCAAGTTTACGAAATCGTTGCAAGTAATAATTAAAATGACAGTACCTAGTGTCGAACTCAAGGATTGCGTTTTACTATTGAATTATATTTCAGTACTAAAATTGATTAAAATATTATTTAAAACTAACAATGATAATAAAATTGATCCTTTATAATAAGAAAAATATCATGAATGAGTTTCACTTCGAATCCAACCTTTGGTCTAATTTGATCCTAGTTATTGAATTCCTTTACTGAATTATTATCGAATTCTTTTTATTATTCTTGTCCTATTGTCTTAGTGACAAAATCTTTAATTCCAAAGTAACCCTTAATTCCTTAATAGATTTAAGATTAGAATTAAGCCTTACCGTACAGGAATTCTCTTGTTAAACTACTGCCTTTGCAACTAATTTAATTAGTTTTATGACCTGTATCTATACCTAGGCTACAATGTCATGAATTTCTCATCTCAAACATTCGTAAAGTCCACTTTCGTTTCAAAATACGAATCGTAGAACATTTTAATGTTGATCAAGCAATAAAAAGCATTGTGCGCAGAGATGAGAAAAATAATTCAAAAAACTCATTCATATAACTATAAATAAAATCAGAAAAATAAGGGTTTCATCTGGTTACACTCATCCCTAACAAATAGGGTTTAGTTACTCATGATAGAGGTAGAAAATATAGAGATTATAGATGAATTACAAGAAAGGTTCATCAATGATTCTTGATAAAACTGCTCCAATGGTGTTAGAAACAGTCGTCTCCGAGTTTCCCTGCTAGGGAACAAGTCTCCAAAGTTCCCAATAGTCAAAAAGATGCCTAAAAAGTAAGGAAAAACGTGGTTTTTTTATACATTCCGATGTGCGTCACGCGCCCCAGGCGCAGGATTTGTGCTTCAAGCGCGAATTGACATATTCACTAGTGCAGAAATGTGCCCCAGGCGCAAATTGACAGTTTCACCAGTGTAGAAATGCGCCTCAGGCCCAACTGTTGCGCTTCCGACGCACAACTTCGTCTATTTGAAGTTTTCTACATTTTTTCTCCTTTTTTGAGTCTAAATTGGGTTATGTTGTCTTCATGAAAGTTGTAGCTATGGATCTTAGCTTTCATTGTCACTTTGTTTGACTCCAATTTGACATCTATAACTCCAGCTATGACTGAAATACTCCACATAGATCATGTTGATTTCTCACCAAAATTCAGCATTGCATTAAAATAAGGAAACAATGCAAAATTACGAAAAATATCTACTTATTCAAGGAAATAAGAACATAAACATTTCATTGAATCCAAGAACTAAAATCAACAAAATATATCAAATAACTCCTTAAATTAACTAATGATTAAAGATAAATAAGACTAAAAACAATGAAAAATATGCATATGATGAAGAGTCATCAGTACCAAAGGAAGCGGCCAGAGGAAGTCATCAGAGGCTGATATCAGAGGAACACAAAAGCACAATCGTTTTATTTTGAACATATTCCTCTAAAAGCAACGTGTGCCTTTGATAACTTAAGTTTGGGTTTGAAGATTGCCTTTGATAACTGAGTTTGAAGTCTGGCTCTGAAACTAGGTATGATAACTGAATTTGAAGCATACCTCTAAAGCCCTTGTGTGCCTCTGATGTGCACAAACTCAACATGTCTCTAAAGAGTTTATATCAAGCTATCATTAACTCTGAAGAGATTGTTCAAGTAATGCATTCAAAGCTCATGTTCGACTAATCAAAAGTTACAACATACTCAAAATGTTGCCTTTGATATGTCGCCTCTAATGTTGCATTTACTCTAATGATTCCACAATGTTATTTGACCAAAGCCACTAATTCTAAGTCACACAATTTTGCCTTTGACTTTTATTGTCCAAAAAACACAACTTCTCACTCCAAAAAGAAAGTCAATGGCTCTGATGGAAAGTTAATGACTCTAATTAAAGAATTCACTATGAAGAAAAGAATCAATCAAATCAGAATTTCTGAAGATCCAAGAACAAGACTAAATCCATCCAATCAAGAATATGAAGGAAGATTCACATGAATAAATTTTTGAACACAATATGAAATTATATATGATTCAGAATTATGATTGAAGGAAATTTTTGACCAAGGTAAATAGAAGTTTGGTCAAAATATTATTCAGAAGAAGATATGGCCAAAATATTGTTCACAAGTAGATATGGTCAAAATATTATTCACAAGAAGATATGGTCAAAATAGTATTCGCAAGAAGATATGGTCAAAATATTGTTCACAAGAAGATATGGCCAAAATATTGTTCACAAGAAGATTTTGTTGGAACCAATTTAGTCCCTCAAACATTTCCTTGTGTGTTTTGATGTTAACAAACGTATTTTGTGAGAACACTTTATTTGAATTAATGGCTTCATTAAGTATGCAAAAATTAGAACATGAAAATAAGAGGAAACAACCAAAGGAAGTAAAAAGGTTAGAGGAAACGAAATCAAATAAGTCAAAGAAATCCTTATAATCTGAAAAATGCACGTCCTAGAAAAGTTCGTCCATCTACCTTTGATATTGTGCCTCTGGTTGTTCAACGTGTTTCTGCGTCGGTCTCTGAAGATTCAACTTGCCTTTGGAGTTTTCATGCCTTCGAAGAACAATAATTGTAGGATGCATCTGATGAACAGTAATTGTATGATGGATATGATGAACAGTAACTTCAGGATGCTTCTGATGAACAATAACTTTAGCATGCCTACTATGAATAATAACTTCATGCCTCTAATGAACAAAAACTTTATCATGCCTCTTATGAACAATATTTTTTAGCATGACTCTGATGTCTGAAGTTACTGTTAAAGTCTACATCTGAAGCATCTATTATGTTGATTCTAAAGACTGCAACTCGTTCTAGAGTGTTACCTTTGATACACAACACTATGAAGTTGAACTAACTCTAATAGTGCAACAAAAGGGAAGTTGCCCATGCCACTAATTATAAGTCACTCAACTTTGCATTTGCCTTTGACTCTGATTGTTCAAGCATCACAACATTTGATTCCAACAATCAAGCTAATGACTATGAAGTATTAAAGTCAACAAATCTAATGGAAAATCAAAAGCTTTGATAGATTGAGAAAAATATTGATTTGGACTTAGTCATATTCTAACTTCTAAAGGTCCAAGAACAAGTCCAAAATTGTTCCCACCCAAATCAAATCAAGCGTATGAAGGAATACTCAAGTGAATCAATTTGCAAATGTAATATGAACAAATACACACAATATCTTTCTAGAAGAATTTCTCAGGTCATATTGGGAAATAAAAAATTGCCTAACAATCATACTCTCCAGATCATATCAATTTGAACTATATTTGGAGAAAATCTTTGTTGACCAAGGTAAATTTGAGATACGATTCAAAAACTCAGTTAGAAACTCACGAACCCTAATTTCATCTATAAACAGTGGATCAAGGTTGAAGAAGAGAAAATATAACACGAACTAACAAATCCTAAAAGCTAATGTTTTTCAAAAAATCTCAAGAGCTCAATATTTTCTAAGTGTTTAGAGTTTTAGGTTTTAAGTTCTAGAAAAGTACTCGTTCAACTTTATATTATCTAGTGCTTATTACTTAATTGTAAGTCTTTAAAATCATTGTCTAATATGCTTATCAGAAGCAAAACCAAACCAGTTTCAATCTCTTGTAACCTAGCCCAATATAGTAGTTTTAGTTTGCCTTTAACAATTTGTAGATTTTAGGTTGTGTAGACAAGACTTGACTTGTAGGGTCAAGGTGTGGTTTGCCTCAAAAAGTCTGTAAGTTCAGTTTGTTTTGAGAAGACTAACTTGTAGGGTCGGGTGTTGTTGTAATTCAAGTTTTGAATTAGTGGATAAATCCTTCTGGATGAGGGGATTGGACGTAGCTACCAAATTGGTGGTGAACCAGGATAAAATCTGGTATTTTATTTTTACCTTTGCTCTATCTATTTACCGCAACCTCTAATTAGTCCAAACAGCTAAACACCATACTAGAATCATAATTAAAATTAAGAAAATAATTTTAAAATTAGACAAACAAAATTCAACCCCCCTTCTCGTGTTTGCACACCTTAAAATATGGTAAAAGTATGATTCATAAGAATATATGGTCAAAATATTGTTCATCAGAAGATATGCTCAGAATTTGTTCACAAGAAGATACAATTAGAATTATTCACAAGAAGATACACTTAGAATTATTCATAAGAAGAAACACTCAATTATTCAAAGGAAGATACACTCATAATTTGTTCACAAGAAGATGCATTAGAATTTGTTCACAAAAAAGATATGTCCTGATTTTAAAAGAACAAAAGTGAAACCCCTAATCTATTTTATAAACATATAGTCAAGGCTAAAGAAGAAATCGTGAAATCATAAACTAAAAAATTCATACAATTCATAAAAATTTGAAAGCTTAAATTTTCTAAGTATTCACAGTTCAAAGGTTTAAATTCTAGAGAAGCTCTTCCTCGAAGAAATATTTTCTAAGTGTTTTAGTGTGAGAAATCAGTTTTAGCAATTTACTTAGTAGATGCAAAACATAATCCGGTCCAAAATTATCTAACCCAACCCAATAGTGACTTTAGTGTTCCTCAAGCAATCTGTGGTTTTCAAGTTGTTTTTTGAGAAGATTGGATTGAAGGGTCAGGTGATGTGTAATTCAAGAAAATTGAATTAGTTGTTAAATCCTTATAAGTGAAGGGACTGGAGATAGCTACCAAGTTGGTGGTGAACCAGGATAAATATGCTTGTGTCACTTTACTCTGATGCTCTTTACTTTACTGTTGCATTTGTTTTAGTTAAAATCACCAACCTGAACCAATTCTTGAATAAATAATCAAAATGAATCTATCTTAGACAAACACAATACAACCTCCCTTGTCGTGTTTGCACCTTCAAAATAGTTCTAGAGGTTTGCTAATCCAAACAAAGATGGAGAAGTCTCTCGTGTAGTTTTAGAGCTTCCTATCAAAATCACTTAACAAACCATTGCTACTATTACCAAATTCCTAGATGAAGGCATGTAGTTGAAAATGGATATAATTCAAGACTTAAGTCCTCTAAAATCAACAAGGAACTCTTTGAAGATTCCAAAGTCAACTCCAAGTCAATACATTTAAAACCCATATACAAGGTGTTTTTCAAGATTCTGGTTGGATGTGTGGTTCCTAAAGGTGGCTCTGTTAATCATGTCAACAAACACCACAAGGGATTAATGTGGAACATCTACCATGAGATCAACATATGTTTTCCAAGATCAATAATATTCCATACTCAAGACTCATCACAAATGTACTAATGAAGACTCCTCTCATTATGGTTCTTGAGGAAGTAGGAGCAGTTGTACAAGATGAGCACTTGGTATCCTCTTTTACGCCAATTTTTAACATCCACAATTTCATCAAAGTGAGTATCATTGTTGCCAAGGACAATATAAAACTAAGCATTTAAGTCAAGATACTCCTAGGACAGTCTAGTCAAATCTAAAGACATTCTTTTCCTGGTTGGACATTCGTACGCACCAATATTTAAGAAAGATAATAAAAAAGTCATTCAAGAGTATTTAAGGATGTATCACTCTCGTTGAGAGAAGCCTCTTGTCTGCTTCCCTCTGCCAAAAGCATCTCAAAAGTTTGAGAAGAAAAGAAAAAGGGAAGTTAAGGTATCTATTATGTTAGTGGAAGAAGAAGAAGAAAAAGATGTAAATGCCAATGAGGAAGAAGCAAACCATATCTTAAGGAAACGATAGAAGGTAAATTCCACTTCTAAGCATATTCATTATGCTTCTAATATTATCAAGGATAGTGATAATGACTTGTCTGAATCTGGACCATTTAAATATCCACTACATTTTGTACCTAACACCCAAAAAAAAATATTCTCTCCAACTTTAATTCAGATACAGCCACCATAGATGAGATGTTTAAGGGAACCACAATCGAAAGCATTGCTACTCTTAGTTATAGATTAAATCAAAATCCCCTTAATAATGAATTTCACACCTCCACACCATTACCATCCCACACTAACCCTCCATAAACACCTACCCAAACAACCAACCAAACCTACCAACACCTACATCTTACCCTCACAAATCTATGCTTATGGATATAAGCATCCTATCCACATAATAGCTGAGATAAAAGCTCAGGTTGTATATGATTTTGAAAATGCAAACACGAGAAAGGGTCAAATTGTGTTTGACTAAGTTGATAACTTTTTCATTATTTGAATAAACTGATTCAAACTTGATGATTTACCTAGAGTAGAAGCAATAACAAAACTAAGGAGTGCAAGAATAAAGTGACACAAGTAATATATCTTGGTTCACCACTAACTTGGCGACATGCAGTCTCTTCATAGAGAATTATTTAATCCACTAATTCAACAACTTGAATTACAAAGCATCTGACCCTCTAAGCTAGTCTTTTTAAACAGCCTAACAACCCCAGACTTTTGAGGAACACTAAGACTTCTTCACACAACCTAACAACCCCAGATTATTTAAGGCACACTAACACCACTATCGGGTTTGAATACAAAGGTTTGGAACTTGAGTATCTTCGTATGATGCATCTTGTATATCTTCTTATGATCAACATTCATCTTCTTCCTTGGAATTTCAATACCATCAGTATTCTTTAGAGCAATATAACCATCTTCCACCCAATCCTAAATTTTAGTATCTTGCGAAATATAGAAACTTCTTAGCTTGTCCTTCCAATTCTCAAAACATTCTCCATCAAACAAAGGTGGTATGTTTATGTTTCCTCCAACAGATTCTTCACTAAATCCAAACATATTGAACCCTTAGATCTTTACTCAAACATTGTAAATTTCTCAACCTTGAGACTGAGCTCTAATGCCAATTGAAGGTGCAAACACAATAAAGGAATTGAATTGTGGTTGCCAAAGTTGATAACTTTTTTATAATTTATATTTAAATAAAAAACAAGTTCGATTTTGGTGACTTACTTGGTGTAGAAGCAATCAAATAATTTATTTTGGTTCACCACTAACTTGGCTACATTCAATCCCCTCATTCAAAAGGCTTTAATCTATTAATTCAAATACCTTGAATTACAAAGCACTTGACCCTCCAAATAGTCTTCCTAAACAACCTGACAACCCCATATTGAAGAAGGAACTAAACCACTATCGAGTTGGATACAAAAGATTTGAACTTGAGTTGATGCTTCTAACAAAGCTAATAATAATAATAATAATAACTCTCACACTCTAAGAAAAGAACACTCAAAATATTTCTAACTTGAACAAGTGCTTCTCTCTTTGAACTCTAAGACTACTATTTTCTGTTTTTCGATGATTTTTTTCTTCACGCTTGAGTATCTATTTATAGTTAAAATTTGGACTTCAATTTAGTCCTTGTTTAATTTTGAATTTTATTTTGTTCATATTGCGTTTATAAATTCTTCAAATTGATCATGTTGTTTTTTTGTTTAGATTGAGATTGTAAGTTCTTCAGATTGATTTTGTTCATATTTTGTGCATATTGCCTTTGTAAATTCTTCAGATTGATTCTATTTATATTTTATTGTAAATGAATTTTGAGAACATCTTCAAATTCTCTACAAATCTTGACCATATCTTTTTGCATACTTTTTGAAGTAAGATATATTGTTCTCATAAAATACTTTTGGTATGATAAAAACTCTAAGTATAAAATGAACTTTGTTCAACCAAATTCAACTAATAATTTTATCAACTAAAATAAATCAAGTAAGACAAAAAAATATCACTACGGTCACGCATAAAAAAATAAAACCAACATATCTAATACATCGATTTTATGATTATAAAAAATAATCAAATAAATAAAATACACAATAATACATTTAGGAAATAAACATGTCATAAATCGTCATCATGTAATTATCACGCAAAAACAATTAAATGAAAACAAATATTATAATTATTCTGATAAAATAGAGGGTGATAAAATTTAATATTATATCTTTACACATAGAATAAATTATTAATTAAATTATAAATTATGACAATTACTAAAAAGATACACCCACACACACAGATCTATATATATATATATATATATATATATATATATATATATATATTGTTCTCATAAAATATTTTTGTTAATATATTATTCTCATCAAATACTTTTTCTGAAAGGTCAAGGAGACCAAACTACAAAGCAAATGACTACTACATCAGAAGTTCCATTGATTGAAGATAACTTTCCCTCTAGCTATGTTCATTGGGAACCATCAATGGTTGTTCCCTTCGCACCATTAAAGTTTCTTATAATCATCCCACAGGTTTAGTTACCACCATTGGACGTTCCTACTATTTGCTTCAAGATCTGTAGAATGTGTCTCTGAAGGCCTTTCTCCCATTCCATATGCATCTGTTTTTGACCCAGCTCGGTTTATAAAGAAGGAAGACTCCAATATACTAGAAGCTAAAATTGAAGCGTTCATGGAACAAACAACCAAAAATCAAGAGTCCATTTAAAATACCTTAGGATTGATCTTAACTAGATTGAACAATCCTAAACTTTAGTGTACCTTTGCTTTATTTCCTTTTTTATATTGGTTTTAACTCTACCCTATGTACTATTCACTAGCTCATGTCAATAACATCCTCAAAACTCTACCTAAAAAGTGGAGACCAAAATTCATTACAATTTAATTGGAAAAAGACCTTAATACCTTATGGAAGAACTGGTCAGTTCACTTAGATCCCATGAGATTGAACTAGTTGAAGATGAACTAAAGATGTAGTCAAAGTCTTTGGCTCCCAAATTAAAACGAAAGAAAGCAACTCCCAAGGCTTTGCAAGCCAAAGAGGATGATCATAGTGAAGCCTCATATTATGAAGGTTTACCCTTCATTTAAAAGAAAATCAAGTGCAAGTGGAACAACAAGAAGAAATCATTTCCCAAAACATACTTCAGATGATCAAAAAATAGTAGAGAAATAAAATAAAATTTAGAAAATAAGAAAATCATTTGTTATGAATGCAAAGAGCTAGGACATTTCAAATCAGAGTATCTTAAGCTTGAGAGGGGAAACTCTCAAAGGAAATTGATCTGTTGTCGCACATGAGTCAAATACAATTGATAAAATGCAAATAGAGGTAATAACTTGAATCATTTCGCAAGGACTTCTGATATAATAATAATAACCGAATTGAAAATTGAAATTAAAAAGGTTTTTTTTTTTAGATTTTTGATTTAAAAGATGAGCAAAACGATTAATCCACATATTCTAATTTGTGATTCTATTCTTATTTGAATATAGAATTGATCAAACAAGCGTAATCAGTCCTATGTGAATTTGGTTTTTTTTTATTGGATTAAGCATCACAATCATTAAAATATTACAATTAACGATCAAGCGTCGCAAAATTATAATCAATTAAATTAGAAATCGAAACCAAATTTCGTCAAATAAATTTAATCAATCCTATTGAAATTCAATATAAGCAATCAAAATATCAATATAATCAAATAAAAAAGAATAGAATCATGAATCGAAATTGACAGTGTAACCTGAATCTCAAGGTGTTGATGAAACTCTGAACTCGTTGATTAATCTTATAAAATTAGCCTTCCATGAAAATAAAATAAAACTGTTTATTTCTTGTAGTAATTTGAATCCTAATTTTTCCGTCCCTAGAAAAGAAACAAAACTGCCAATATAATGTACTTGATATTGGGCTTTAGGGTTTAAAAACAAGTAACCCGCTAATTACAATTATTACAAAAGTCTAGATTACGACATCTGCAATTTAGGACCAGTAAAGTTTGGAATTGGTCTTTTCTTCCAACAAAAAAGTTGTAGCTCAGATTTTTATCTTTCCAAAGCCTACTCATATGCACTAATCCGATATCCAGAGCTCTAGTTATGACCTACAGAGCGAGAAAGAGTCAAAATACAAATAATAAAATTAAAATGCAAATAATAAAATTATAATTCAAATTCGACCCAAAGTTTAGAAACAAGTTAAAAATATTAATCTAAGCTATAAAGAGCTTTTAAAATAAGAAACTAAAATGCTGAAAACATGTGCCCAAATATTATGATTAAATTCCCCTGCACTTAAACTTTTGCACTCCGAGCAAAACAATGCATGTGATTCTAAATATTCTTATAAATGCAAAGTGGTGAGAGAAAAAGTATTTCTAGCTTAAGGCAATCATGAATAGTTTTGTTATCACAATCAAGGCAAACAAGAGGACAAGTTAACTAAAGAATGCATCATAAGTGATAGAATCCTCCTAGGACATAAAATTCTTTCAAAGTGTTTACACTCAAAGTGTTTCGACTATTGTTTACACTCAAAGCACATCATGAAAGCTAGCACTACCATATGCTTCACAAGCCTCTATAATCTATATTTGAAACAGATGCAGATAATGATCGAAAGGTCTTTATTTAGGTTGTAACGTGGCCAAGGTAAGGGTGAGATAATCCTAAAGAGATTAGGGCTGAAAATCAAAGTGGATAAAGGAGTAATGATTAAGAGAGAAAAACAACATTAAGAAGTAACTCGACAAAACATCATTGACTTTTATTTTCACACTCTCTTTGCTCACAACAAAACCATTTTTCCTCATATATATATATATATATATATATATATATATATATATATTTTATCTTTTTTTATTTTGAAATATAACAAATAAAATCCTAAATAATACCCCCACACTTAAATTACACATTGTCCTCAATGAAAGTAACAAGTATAAAATAAGAGTAAGGAAAGGGAGCTCCCTATTTAAACTTCAATGTAGGTGGGCTTTTCCAATGAGAGTTCTTCTATTGTAGCATCTTCAAGCACATAGCTCTCATGGAATAGCTTGAGGCGTTGTCCATTTACTTTGAACATTTTCTCGGTGTTTTCACTTTTTATTTCCATTGCACCATGAGGAAAGATGTTAGTAACAATAAAATGGCCAATCCACTTCGATCGAAGTTTCCCAGCCATAATTTTCAAACGGGAGTTGAATAATAAAACTTTTTGGCCAATGTAAAATTTCTTCCTAGAAATCATCTTATCATGAAAGTACTTAGTTTTCTCCTTATAGATACAAGAGTTCTCGTAAGCTTCAAGTCTAAGCTCTTCAAGTTGTTGCAATTGAAGCTTTTTCTCCAAATCTGTTTTCTCCATCTCAAGGTTACAACTCTTGATCGCCCAATAAGCACGTTGCTCTATTTCTACTGGGAGGTGGCATGCCTTACCAAACACAAGTCGATAAGGGGACATTCCTATTGGTGTTTTATAGGTTGTTCTATAAGCCCAAAGAGCTTCTTCAAGTCCGTGGCTCCAGTCGTTCATGTTTGGCTGCACCATATTTTCTAAGATTTGTTTGATTTCCCTATTTGTAACTTCAGCTTGCCCATTAGTCTAGGGATGATAATGTGTAGAAACTCTGTGCACAACCATATACTTCTGAAGCAAAGCGTCCATGGTGTCGTTGCAAAAATGAGTGCCTTGATCACTTATGATGGCTCGGGGTATTCCAGACCTGCAAAAAATATTTGATATGATAAAACCTACAACAACTTTAGAATCATTAGTCCTAGTGGGTATTGCTTCCACCCACTTCGAAACATAATCAACAACTAGTAAAATATATACATAACCAAAAGATACAGGAAAAGGGCTCATAAAGTCAATGCCCCACACATCAAATACTTCACAGAAAAGCATAGGTTATTGAGGCATCTCACTCCTACGAGTGATTGTTGTTCCTGCTATTTCGCACTATTCACAAGTTTTGTAAGTCTCATGGTGGGAAACACATCGCCTAATCACCTGGTCACTACAGAATTTCCACAGATATGGATAATCCCACACATAGTATTTGGAATCACTTTTTAAGTTTTTGTATTTGTGTTCGAGATGCATCTACAGTAAAGACTTCATCAACTAGATAATTAACTAAATCAGCAAACCAAGGAGTTACCTCATGCACCTGTAGCAATTTCTCATCAGGGAAGTCATCTTGAATGGGGATGGGGTCCTCATCCATTTCTATTATGCTCAAATGATTTTCCACCAAATTTTCAGCTCCACTCTTATCTTTAATATCTAAATCAAATTTTTGGAGTAACAACATCCACTGTATCAATCTCGGGTTTGCTTCTGGTTTCTTCAACAAGAACTTCAAAGGTGCATGGTCAGTAAAAACAACTACCTTTGAACCAACCCATTGTGCAAGGACTGCTCCCACGACATAGTTAGATGCATCATACATAATTTGAAAAGGGAGGGTCCAATTGGGTGGCTGAATTATGGAAGTAGAGGTTAGTGTTGCCTTTAAGAAATCAAACGCCTTCTTGCATTTGTCATCGAAGGTGAAACTGACATCTTTTTGCAGCAAAATTGACAGTGGAAGAGCTATCTTGCTGAAATCCTTGATAAATCGCCTATAAAAAACTGCATGGCCAAGAAAAGAACGAATCTCGCGAATGCAAGATGCGTAAGACAAATTAGAAATCACATCAATTTTGGTAGGATCCACTTCAATCCCATTTTTAGCGATCACTTGTCCCAAAACTATGCCTTATTCAACCATAAAATGACATTTTTCGTAATTCAGCACAAGGTTAGTTTCGATACATCTATGCAAAACTCTATCTAAATTGTTCAAGCATGCATCAAATTAGGAATCATACATAGTAAAATCATCCATGAAAACTTCAATACAATTTTCTATCAAGTCAGAGAAAATACTAATCATGCAGCGTTGGAAAGTGCCAGAAGCATTGCATTGGCCAAAAGGCATCCTCCTGTAGGCAAATGTGCCAAAAGGATAAGTGAACGTAGTCTTTTCTTGGTCCTCTGGTGCAATATGGATCTAAAAATAACCAGAAAAACCATCAAGAAAACAATAATGTGACTTACCAACCAACCGTTCAAGCATTTGATCAATGAATGATAAAGGAAAATGATATTTTCTAGTTGCCTGGTTTAGTCTCATGTAATCGATGCATACCCTCTAGCTGTTCTGCACTCGTGTGGGGATAAGTTCATTATTTTCATTTTTAACCACTATGAGTCCAGTTTTCTTTGGGACTACCAGCACCAGACTCACCCATTGACTATCAGAGATGGGGTATATAATGCCTGCTTGCAAGAGCTTGGTCACTTCTTTTTTTACAACATCCAGAATTAATGGGTTAAGTCGCCTTTGGGGCTGTCTGACTGATTTTACCCCGTCCTCCAGTAGTATCATATGCATACACATGGATGGGCTAATACCAGGAATATCAGCCAAGGCCCATCTGATTGCCTTCTTGTGTTTTCTCAAAATCTGCAACAGCTTCTCTTCCTGTTCATCGTCAAGTTTGGCAGAAATAATCACATGTAGCTTGCCACTACCTTCTAAATGCATATTTCAAATTTTCAGAAAGTGGTTTAAGCTCTATAGTAGGTGGTTGTTCAATGGAAGGTACAACACCAGTGGCCGAAGCTAAGTCTGCAAAATCAATTATGTTAGTAGAAATATCGATATCAGCACAATGATCAACTTGCAAGGCAGCTTCGATCTCAACACACACAGAGCACAATTGAGTATCTGTACAAAATTCACAAGTATAAGTATCATCAAAACCAGACAATGAAGGAAAATCAGTAGCAAACATATCGGGGTAAGTGTAATCAACCAAATCAGCAAGCAATTCAATTTAAAAAATAGAATGCTCTTCCACGGGGTGTTTCATAGCATCAAAGATGTTAGATTTTACAATGCTATCACCAAATTCCATGGATAGAGTTCCATAATGCACATTAATTTTTGTTCTAGCAGTTTTCAAGAATGGTCTGCCTAAGATGATAGGCGCCATGTTGGACTTATTCTTCCCTCCATGTCCAGAATGTAAAAATCTACAAGAAATATCAATTCGTTAACTTGGACAAGTACATCCTCCATAAGTCCAGCGGGACGAACATTGCTCATGTTCGCCAATTGAATGGTAACACCTGTACTCTGTAAAGGTCCAAGAGCAAGAGAGTTAAAAATAGATGTAGGCATAACATTAATGGAAACTCCTAAATCTAACATAGCAATTTCAAATTGACTATTGTCTATGGTACATGGAATGGAAAAAGTTCATGCATCTTGACAATTATGAGATATGGGCTGAATGAGAGCTGAAACACTTCACCCCATGTTTACTCTTTCATTACCTTTTAACCTTCTCTTGTGTTTGCACAAATCTTTTAGAAATTTTGCATATCTTGGAATCTGTTTAATTGCTTCAATGAGGGGAATGTTCACTTCCACCTTCCTAAATGTATCCAGGATCTCGTTGTCCCTATCTCCCTCGTCCATTTTCTTAGTCTTCACTGCTCTTTGAAGAAAAGGAAGTGGGATATTTTGCTCAACATCAACAGTTTCAGATATCAAAGTATCCTCAACAGCCTTGTTATTTTTCACTACAGTTTTAGGTATCTTTGGTATTTCAACACCTTTCCCAGACCTCAATGTAATTGAACTGACATTGGGAGCATTTGGTTTTACTACTGACTGTGTAGGCAATTGGTTTGACCCCTGAGTTTGGAATTGATTGATTGAAGTGGCTAGCTTACTAATCTTTGTTTCCAAATTTTGAATGGTGGAATCTGTTCTTTGTTGAAATTGGAGATTCTGGACAGCCATCTGTTTAACGAGGTCCTCTAATGAAGGTGCATTGTTTTGCTGTTGAGGAATATTTTGATGTTGCTGCCTAGGTTGCTGTTGTGCAGATGAATTCCCCCATCTCAAGTTGGGATGGTTTCTCCAACCACGATTGTACCTATTAGAAGATAGATCATAGTTGGCTTGAGGATTGTATATATTTGATGCATATGCTTGAGGAGCATCAGCAATTGGATCTTCTTGCAATGCAGGACATGAATCTGAAGGATGCCCTGGAGAAGTGCAAATACCACAGACCACTGCTTGGATTTTACCTATTGCCAATTTTTTTACTAAAGATGTAAGAACATCAAGTTTTCCTTCTAAATTCTTATGGGAAGAAGCTTGAATTTCATTCACACCTTTTGTCAACACTGTTGAATTGCTTCTAGTTGTAAACTGCTTAGAATTAATGGACATGTTCTCAATCAAAGCCATTGTCGCTTCTAGGGTCTTGTCGACAAGTGCTCCCCCACTAGCAGCATCCAAAATGCTTCTATCCATAGGTAGCAAGCCTTCATAAAAATATTGGATGAACAATTGTTCCGAAATCTGGTGATGAGGACAGCTTGACACTAATTTCTTGAATCTCTCCCAATACTCATGTAATGATTCCCTATCAATCTGCTTGATGCCACATATTTCTTTTCTGATTGAAGCAGCTCTTGAGGCATGGAAGAATCTTTCTAGAAAAAATATCTTGAGATCATTCCAACTTGTAACAGAACTTGGTTGAAGATAGTATAACCAGTCCTTGGCAGCATCTTGGAGTGAAAATGGGAAGGCTCTCAACTTAATATGGTCTTTTGTGACTCCTTGATGCTTCATGGTAGAACACACAATATGGAAGCAAGTGTATTAAACCAGATTTAAGTTCAAATGGTACAGTAACTTCAAGATATGTGATACATAATGCATTATAATTGACATTAGGTGCAGCAAGTTGTCTTAAGGTTCTATTATTCGCATCAGCCATATTTTGCAACAAGTTGTCAATTTCAGTATCTGACTCTAACTCGTTAACACTAGCAGCTCTATTAAGTCTACAACGTAAATGAAAAGTCCTATCTATTTCAGGTTCAAGATAATGAAGATTCACAGAACTAGCCCTAGTCATGCATCATCATAACAATGCAATGCAAAATAACAATTATGAAAATTCCAACAATGTCTCGAATGCTAAAATTGAAGTGAAAAATCGAAAACCCTATCAAATAAAATTCAAAAAATATAAAACTAGCACCAAAAATTTCTAAAAATCAAATAAAGGCAACACAAATTTTTTGGAATTTTTGGAGAATATGAAAAATTCAAAAAAATGTTTAAACGAAGGAATTTGGGATTTTGACCGTCGTTTATGTATAAGGACCTTTTACGAACTCCTATTCCTTGATTTTTTTTTATTTTCTGGCGGAATTTCGGAGCAATCCAAGACAGTCGCCTGAAAACAGGGTTAATATTATTATCAAAGGGTCCCCGACAACGACACCAATTTGATCTGATGTCGCACACGGGTAAAATACAATTGATAAAATGTAAATAGAGGTAATAACTCGAATCGTTTCACAAGGATTTCTGATATAATAATAATAACCGAATTGAAAATTGAAATTAAAAAGGGGTTTTTTCTTTTTAGATTTTAGATTTAATAGATGAGCAAAATGATTAATCTACTTATTCGAGTTTTAGACCTATCACAGATTCTATCAATGAGTTTAATTTCTAATTTGTGATTCTATTCTTATTTGACTATAGAATTGATCAAACAAGCGTAATCAATCCTATGTGAATTTGGTTTCTTTTATTGGATTAAGCATCACAATCATCAAAATATTACAATTAACGATCAAGCGTCGCAAAATTATAATTCAATTAAATTAGAAATCGAAACCAAATTATGTCAAATTAATTTAATCAATCCTATTAAAATTCAATTTAAGCAATCAAAATATCAATATATTCAAATAAACAAGAACAGAATCATGAATCGAAATTGACAGTGTAACCTGAATCTCAAGGTGTCGATGAAACTCTGAACTCGTGGATTAATCTTATAAAATTAGCATTCCATGAAATTAAAATAAAACTGTTTATATCTCGTAGTAATTTGAATCTTAATTTTTCCGTCCCTAGAAAAGAAACAAAACTGCCAATATATAGTACTTGATATTGGGCTTTAGGCTTAAGGGTTTAAAAACAAGTGACCCGCTAATTAAAATCATTACAAAAGTCCAGATTACGAAATCTGCAATTTAGGCCCAGTAAAGTTCGGAATTGGTATTTTCTTCCAACACAAAAGTTGTAGCTCAGATTTTTATCTTTCCAACGTCTACTCATATGCGTCAATCCGATATCCAGAGCTCAAATTATGACCTACAGAGCGAGAAAGAGTCAAAATACAAATAATAAAATTATAATTCAAATTCGACCCAAAGTTTAAAAACAAGCTAAAAATATAAATCTAAGCTATAAAGAGCTTTTAAAATACCAAACTAAAAAGCTAAAAACATGTGCCCAAATGTTATGATCAGAAATACTTTGGTAGAGCGAATAAAGGTCGGATGCCTATTTGGAATGATTTTGATAAATCCTCTAATAAAGATGAAGAGCAAGAAAACATGGCTCTAATGGTAAATATTTGCTCTGACTCCAACTCTAACGCATACAATTATTCTATTAATAAGAAAATTGAGGTATTATCTAATCTATCTCGTAATTAACTTATAATCATGTAAAATGAATTTTTGAACAAAAATCACAACATTTCTTTAAAGTTGAAGAATCTCATAAAATCACATTCCACATTAGAGGAAAATGTATGTAACTTTGTTAATTATGAAAAAACATTTCATGGGTTTCTTGCAAATGGTATAGATAGAAGCAAACAAGCTTCTATGATTTATGGTGTTAGCATAAAAAACAAAAAATGTATTGGTTTTGAAGAATCCAAGGAAACATCTCAAGTTATCACACCTGAAACTGTGTGCTCTTATTTCTTAAAGAAAGGTCATGATAAAAGAACTTATCCTATGTTGAAAATGTGGAAAGACAAGACTCCTTTCAGAACTAACGAACAAGGACCCAATCAAATGTGGGTACTTAAGAACTAAAGAATCTATCTTGTTGACATACTTAACAACAAAGTTGAAACACATGTCAAGGTACTTGAACAGTGGATGCTCATGACACGTGACAGGAGAAAAGTCTATGTTCCAAAAAATGACCTTCAAGGGAAGAGGGTGTATAGGATTTGGGGAAAATCATAAGGATAAGATCATAGGTTGTGGTACTGTAGGTAATGGTTTTATTCCCTCTATTAAAAAAAATTACTTGTAAAAGGACTAATGCATAATTTGTTGAGCATAAGTCAATTAAGTGACAATGATTATGATGTTCTCTTCAATAAAAAAGATGGATCTCTAATATTTATAGGCCAGAGGAAAAACAATATTTACCAAATAAATTTTTTAGATTTAGAAAAGCAAGAAGTAAAGTGTCTAACGACAATGAATGAAGACCAATTGATCTAGCACAAAAGGTTAGGACATGCTAACTTGTAATTAATCTAAAATTTAAAAAGACCTAACCTAGTTATAGGTTTACCAAATTTGAAATATGAATCTGATGTTCTTTGTGAGGCATGTTAGAAAAGGAAACAAACAAAATCATCTTTTCCATCAAAGAATATTGTTTCTACTTCTAGACCACATGAACTTTTGCACATTGATTTATTTGGTCCTATAAGGGCTTCCTTTTTCAATAGTAAAAAGTATGAACTCGTTATTGTTGATGACTATTCTAGATGGACATGGGTAAAGTTCCTTCAACACAAGGATGAGTCAAATAAAGTTTTTACAACTTTTTGCAAAAACGTGAAAATGAAAAACATTTTTGTATTACAACAATTTATAGTGATCATCGTGGTGAATTGGAAAATAAACTTTTTGAAATATTTTATAAAGAGAAAATAATTCTATATAATTTTTCCTAGTACACCCCAGCAAAATGGTGTTGTAGAACGGAAAAAAAGATCTCTTCAGGAAATGGCACGCACCGTGATTCATGAAAATGAAAGTTGCCAAGCACTTTTGGGTAGAGGTAGTGAACAATGCATGTTACATTCATAATAGAATTAATATAACACCTATTCTCAATAAGACACCTTATGAACTGTGGAAAAGAATAAAGCCCAACATTTTGTATTTTCATCAATTTTATTGTATATGTTATATTTTGATTATGGAACTATTGAAGAATCAATCCATGTCAAGGTTGGAGCAGTAAGAAATAAAACTATAGTTGTAGCTTAAGGTTGTAGTGTAACACCCCGTTTTTCAAAGCGAGGGTATATTTTTTTTTTCTAAAGTAATTAAAAACGAGCAAAGTAATAAATCAGGAAATGCTTTTGGATAAATAATTGAGTCATTATAATTTACAAGCAGCGGAAAAGTTTCTCCAATTACGAATCCAAAACATTTCTACATAACATCAAATGGTACATGGAACCCATTCAAAGATGATATAAAACTGATAATATTTGTATAAGTACAGTTTTCCAAAACTAAAATACTCCAAACCAAAAAGAAGGACCCCTAGTCCCTATACATCATCCTAATCTGATCATCCTACTAATAACTATACACCCTGAGTAATCTCCACGCGCCCCGTGAGATCCTCCTAACACAACCGCAGTCAAGCATTCCCATCTCCATCCCTGTCCGTAGGGTACGAACCGGTAGGGCCGTCCTGTCTCTCATCTGAGGGCAGAGCCCAGATTTCCACAATAGTGTAAAGGGTCACCAACCAGAAAATAACAGTTAACACATAGCAATTAAGTTTTTGAATGCTCAAAACAACTTTTTAACTAAGCATGCACCTTAACAGGATTTTCAATATGCGAAAAGTTCATACAGTACATTGCCAATGAAAATGAAGGTAAAATGCAATTCTCGACCTCCTAATTAACACACGATAAAACAAGACATGGATAGATTCATGAGCAATTAATCATACAACAAAAATGAGGATTTTCACTGAGCCAATCGATTGGGCAATCGATTGGGGTGAAGATTTTTAATGAAAACAGAATCCTGGGCTGAATTCAATCGATTGGTAAATCGATTGATTGGTTCCTGAGCCCCTGGTTTCGAGCCAATCGATTTCCTAATCGATTTGGTGAGGGATTCTTAATGAAAACAGAATCCTGGGCTGAATTCAATCGATTGGTAAATCGATTGATTGGTTCCTGAGCCCCTGACTTAAGGCCTAATCGATTGGGCAATCGATTTCTTAACTGATTCCTTTGAAAATTGATTTCGAAATCGATTGGCTAATCGATTTGTGAATTGGCCAAGTCCCTGTTTACCCATCCAATCGATTGGGAAATCGATTTCCCTGATCAGTTTTCCAAAAATTCATGAATTAACCTAAGTCATTCCTAATCAAGTCCACAACCTAACACTTAGCATTTTCAACGCAATTAACACGATAAATCAAATTCAAATCACTCAGACATAAAACTCAATCAAACACGACTCGTGTGCCAAGCACCCTAATGCAATGCGTATATGCCAAAATGCATGGACTCGGAATTCCAAACCAAAACCCTCCTCGAAGGGCCGTAAATCATAATTGTACCGCCTATCGCAGGCCAAAGTACCAATTACCGAGGTGCCACCTATCACGGGTCAGCACGATTTACTAAAATGCGTAAATCATAAACGTACCACCTATCACGGGTCAGTACAGTTTACCGAGGTGTCACCTATCACGGGTCAACACGATTTACTAAAAGAAAAAGCGGAAATCGTAAATGTACCACCTATCACGGGTCAGTACAGTTACCATGGTGTCACCTATCACGGGTCAACACGATTTACTAAAATGTAAATCGCAAACGTACAACCTATCACGGGTCCGTACAGTTTACCAAGGTGCCACCTATCACGGGTCAGCACAATTCACCAAAAATGTAAATCGTAAATGTACCACCTATCACGGGTCAGTACAGTTACCATGGTGTCACCTATCACGGGTCAACACGATTTACTAAAAGAAAAAGCGGAAATCGTAAACGTACCGCCTATCACAGACCAGTACTGTTTACCTAGGTGCCACCTATCACGGGTCAGCACAATTCACCAAAAATGTAAATCGTAAATGTACCACCTATCACGGGTCAGTACAGTTACCATGGTGTCACCTATCACGGGTCAACACGATTTACTAAAATGTAAATCGCAAACGTACAACCTATCACGGGTCCGTACAGTTTACCAAGGTGTCACCTATCACGGGTCGACACAATTTACCAAATGAAATGCATGAGCATACACAGACTCCATTCACAACAATCGTTAAGCAAATGCAGATATTAAAAGATTCCCCATTTTTAATACCCATTTAACTTAAACGACTTTCAAACAACATTAATTAAATAAGTCATTAAGAGATTCCCCGTTCTTAATACCGATTTAACTTAATGATTTTCAAAACAAAACGTTAAGCAAACAGTCATATTAAGAGATTCCCCATTCTTAATATACTTTTGACTTAAACGATTTTCTCGCAAAACATGCAGTAAACGAGTCATTAAGAGATTCCCCATTCTTAATACTCATTTACCGAAACGATTTTCAAAAACGATAGTTAAGTAACCGAGACATTAAGAGATTCCCCATTCTCAACGCCCAGTTAACTTAAACATTTTCCTCAAATACACATTAAGTAAACCGAGGTATTAAAAGATTCCCCATTTTTAATACTCGTTTAACTCTAATGGTTTTCAAATTCCACAGAAACAAATTCAAACATACTTTCACATTCAAACCATAATTCACAACAACCACACCAATTAACAAACATCAAGTACGAACACACCGAATATACCGAACACAAATCACGCAACATAACACCCAGATACATCAAATTTCATTTACCACGAAACATTCATCACTATAAACAAAACCTAACTCTAAGGTTTTTACCCATAACGCACTAGTTTCGTTTTTCCCCAAATCGATACATTTAACCCTAACAAATTCCTTCCCACACAACTACAGATAAGTCCCTAATGCAAGCTAGAAGTTTGGAAGGAGCCCTTACCTCAACGTTAGCTTTAACGCGCGTTTCCGGTACCGCGAGTAATTCCGGTAAAATCTCCGCTCGCAACGCCGCTTCCAAATTAGTTCACTAGCACCGTAGCGTGGTGGTGAGCAACTTTCCCTTCTATCTCTTCGAGGAATGAGGTTTGGATCAAGAAGAAACGGAGGGGTTTGTGTTTGGATCTCAAAACCGTTTTTCTTCGTTTTCGAATCAAAGAGGAAGAGTGGAGTTGCGAAAACCTTGATCTAACTCACACCCAACCTTGGGTCACTAGCTTTGAAGAAAAGGAAGCAACGAAAACGAGAAATGGAGAAGGATGGAATTTTTGGTTTTCTTGCTCACGTGAACCTGAGGAAGGAGATGGAAATTTTAAGTTTTCCTTCCTTTCTATTTCTTTCCTTTGCTTTTCCTCTCTTCCTTTTTCCTTCCTTCCTTTATATACTATTTTCTTTTCCTTTTCCTTCCTTCTAGTTTTCCTTTCTTTTTCCCTCCAAGCAAACATATATAAATATAATAGATATAACTTAACAAATATCTCAAAATCTAGATATTTATTAAATTACCGTTTCACCTGAAACGCCTTAAATTAACCGTAAAGTATTTACCGCAGTTAATTTCAATTTATTTATCGACGAGAAATTCTAATTGGCATCGAAATACCTTTCTGATAATAAAACTCCAAAATATTATTAACTTTGGCTTAAAAGCCTCCGAGCCAAAAATCCAAAATATACCAAAAATACAAAAAGGGTACTTTAAAATTATGGGTCTTACATGTAGTCAACCGAAAGGTATTGATTACTCTCAAACTTTTGCCCATGTGGCAAGATTGGAAGCAATCAAAATTTAATTTTCATTTGCAGCTTTCAATAAAATTATCTTATATCAAATGGTTGTGAAAAGTGCATTCTCAAATGGTTATATAAATGAAGAAGTGCATGTCAAACATCCTCTTAGCATTGGAGATAATGAATTTCCAAATCATGTATTAAAATTAAACAAATAAAATATTTGTGGTGTGATATAGGCACTAAGAGCTTCATATGACAAACTAAGTAGTTTTCTATTGAAAAACAGTTTTGAAAGAGGTCAGGATGACACTACTTTATTTAGCAAATCATCTAAGAATGACCATATCATTGTCCAAGTATATGTTGATTATATAATTTTTGGTTCTTCTTATGTTAAGATCTGTCAAGAGTTTGCTAAGTTATTGTTGAATGATTCGAGACGAGCATGATCAGAGAACTTAAATATTTTGATGGAATCCAAATTCATCAAAGCTCTGAAGAAGTAAACATTCATTAAATCAAATACATAAGAGAACTTCTTAAGAAACTTAAGATTGATGAATGCAAACCCATGCTCACACCTATTCAAAACCAAGGTGATTTGGAACCCAATTACTGGAGAAGCGACTTGGGGACTGGAGAGCAAGATGAGAGAACAACACCCAGAGTTATTTATCGACGCATAGTTTCGAGGACGAAACTAATTTTAGGGGGGTAGTAATGTAAGACCCATAATTTTAAAGTATACTTTATGTATTTTTGTGTATTTTGGATTTTGGCTCGGAGGCTTTTTAGCCAAAGTTATTAATATTTTGGAGTTTATATGATCAAAAAGATATTTTGATGCCGATTAGAATTACTCGTCGATAAATAAATTAAATTAACTGCGGTAAATCTTTTACGA
>NC_021166.2:27937657-27957197 GCF_000331145.2 Cicer arietinum
TGTTTGCTTAATGTTTGTTGTGAAAATCGTTTAAGTTAAATGAGTATTAAGAATGGGGAATCTCTTAATATTTATGTTTACTTAAAGTTGTTTTGAAAATCGTTTAAGTCAAAAGAGTATTAAGAATGGAGGATCTCTTAATATTTATGTTTGCTTAATGTTTGTTGTGAAAATCGTTTAAGTCAAATGAGTATTAAAAATGGGGAATCTTTTAATATCATAAACGGTACGGGCCCGTGATAGGCAGTACGTTTTTGGTTTTCGGTTTTTTTGTAAATTGTGCAGACCCGTGATAGGTGGCACCTTGGTAAATAGTACTTTGGCCTGTGATAGGCGGTACATTTACAATTTACGTTATTTTAGTAAGCCGTGCAGACCCGTGATAGGTGGCACCTTGGTAAATAGTACTTTGGCCTGTGATAGGCGGTACATTTACAATTTACGTTATTTTAGTAAACCGTGCAGACCCGTGATAGGTGGCACCTCGGTAAACGATACGGGCCCGTGATAGGCAGTACATTTATGGTTTACGCTTTTTAGTAAATCGTGCACACCCGTGATAGGTGGCACCTCGATAATTGGTACTTTGGCCTACGATAGGCGGTACAATTATGATTTACGGCCCTTCGAGGAGGGTTTTGGTTTGGAATTCCGAGTCCGTGCATTTTGGCATATACGCATTGCATTAGGGTGCCTAGCACACGAGTCGTGTTTGAATCAAGTTTATGATTGAGTGTTTTGAATTGGAATTGTTGTGGTAATTGTGTTGGAATTGCTAAGTGTTATGTAGTGATTATCGGGTGTAAGTGCGATGGATTGTAAAACTATTTCGAAACCCAATTCGTCGTGGTGATTGTGTGGGAATTGCTAAGTGTTAAGTTTTGGAGTTATGTATGAGTGTGATTGAATTAGTTTATATATTTTTGGAAGAATAAGCAGGGAAATCGATTTCCCAATCGATTTGATGAGTTATAGGGACTTCCCTAGATTGACATAATCGATTGGCAGAAAGACAGGAACTCAGCAAAACTGACAAAATCGATTTGGAAATCGATTGGCATTAGTACTGGAGCTCAGTCCTTCATTCAATCGATTCCCCAATCGATTGAATTGAGCCCAGAGTTCAAATTTTACAAAATTCCTTCATCCAAATCGATTTCCCAATCGATTGGCACAGTGAAATTTCTTATTTTGAGTTAGATGATCGATTGTTCAATTGGTTCATCAATGGATTGGCCAGTTGTTTATTGCCTGATTGATTTAAGACTTACTTTGCTTTCATTTTTATTTTGCAAGTATTATATGAACTTTTAGCATATGGAAAACCCTTTTAAGGTGCATGCTTAGTTGAAAGGTTATTTTGTGCATTTAAAAACATAAATGTTATGTGTTAATTGTTAATTTCGGTTGGTGACCCTTTACAACTATTGTGGAAATCTGGGCTTTGCCTTCAGATGAGAGCCAGGACGATCCTACCGGTTCGTACCCTATGGATGGGAATGTAGATGGGAATGCTTGACTGGAGCTATGTAGGAGGATCTCACGGGGCGCGTGGAGATCACCCAGGGTGTATAGTTTTTTGGTAGAGTGATCAGATTAAGTTGATGTATAGGGACTAGACGTCTTTCTTTTTGGGTCGCAGTTATTTTAATTTGGAAAATTGTACCTATACTAATATTATCTGTTTGACATTTTATTATGATGGGGTCTATGTACCACTTTTTGAAGTGTAAATACTTTGGATTCGTATTTCAAAATTTTTCCGCTGCTTGTAAATTCTGTTGACTTATTTGTCGTTGTGTTACGACTTAAATATTTATTCAAAGGTATTTTACTTAATTATTCTTTGTTTCATGAGTTTGTTTTTGAAAAAAAAAATGCACCCTCGCTTTGAAAATCGGGGCGTTACACACAGGTTAATAGGTTTCTGTGATGCTGACTACAATGGAGATAAGCTAGAAGAGAAAGAGACCAACATAAATTGTACATTCTTTGGTGAGAATTTGATCCCGTATTCAAGCAAAAGACAAGGAACAATTGCTATATCGAATGCTAAAGTAGGATATATTTCATCAACCAATTGTATCACTCAACTCTTGTGGATGACACATCAACTAGAAGAATACAAAATACATTAGAGTAAATCTTATTGCATCTATGACAATACTTCTGCTATATGTTTAACCAAAAATCCTATTTTACATTCAAGGGTAAAATACGTAGAGATTAAACATCACTTTATAAGAGAGTATGTCTATAAAGGTATTTTAGACATTGAATTTATTAGCACTAATCATCAATGGGCAGATATTTTTTCAGAAGAACTTGTTGTAGATAGATTTAATTTTATAAAGAAAAATTTAAATATTCAATTTATAAAAAGAGTGATGTTGGAATCCTTGTATGCCTCTGCCTTTGGTAAACCAGACTTATTGGTTAAATGTGTATGCTTTGCCTCTAATAAATTGGTTTTATCCTTTACCTCTGGTTGATTTAAATTCAATTTATTCTTTATATGAACAGTTTTATTGAAAAATATGTGAGTCGTGTAATTTTCTAACACGTGTTATCTTTTGTCTCTTAACGCATGTGTGATAGTTATTATTTTTCACATTTTGAAACTCAAACGTTTTATCATAAACACCAACGCTCAAGTCAGTCACTTCTTTCACGTATTCCCACACTCTTGCAACCCTTTTCAAACTCTCTTAAACTCTCATTTATTCTTTACTTCTACCCCCACTATAACATGTAATATGGACATCCTAGATGTTCTCAATGAACTTCAAATTGACTTCACTAATCTTGTTGAGAATGGGTTCAACTTCATAGAAACACTAATGAGGATGATGAAAAGCTGCATCTTGATGAAGAAACATAAGGTTAATCCATCCTTTGAGCATATTCATTCTTCTACTAATATTGGTAGTGGTAAAGAAATGACTAAACCTACAACAACAATCTCTAAACCCTCCCCTAAACACCAAACTTTAACTCGAACTCCCTCTGAACCTAAACCATCTCAACCTCCATAACCATCCACAACCTCAAACAGAACACCCTATACCTTTACTGTTTTCTCTAACTCTAATTCAGATACATACACCTCAGTAAGAATTTTTAGGATACTATAATAGAAATTTTTCAACCGGTAGATATAGATTAACCTATATCCCCTTAATATTGAATTTTTAGCCTCCACATCATCACATTCCCACACCTAACCAAAGAACCAATCAAACCTCACCTATCTCTTCCATACCCGTGTATTAATCCCACTCACATGTGGTTATGGAACTTATCCACATAGAAACTGCGATAGTAGCTCAAGTTGTAAATGATTTAGTCTCTAAAACATCCTTAGATGACTCACCTACTTCTAACTCAACCCATTCTCAACCTAAACCTAACACTTCCATACCTTAAGACCTAGCTCTCTTCGTTCCATATTTTCCTCTTCTATATTGGAATGATTGGTTTTCTCCTCTACTTAATTCCCTTTAGACATTATATTATGTTTAATGTGTGTGTGTGTCAGATTTCAGTCTGACCCTAAAGAATCCCAGTTAACAGCTGTATTATAAGCCATCCTTTGAGTACATGCTAGTAGGTTTCTATGATGCTGACTATGTTGCAGACAAGCTAGAAAGGAAAAGCACCAAAATAAATTGTACATTCCTAGGTGAAAGCATAATACTTTGGTTGAGAAAAAGGCATGGGGCTATTGCTCTGTCAACAAGTTATGATACTCTTGGCATTTTTCAATATTTAGAAACTCAAATGTTTTCATAAAACTCACTCACGATCACTCACATTTCTCATATGTTCCCACGCTTTCTCTCTTTAAAACCTTGAAACTTCTTAGAAAATCTTTAAATATCTCATGCTTCAATGGCTTCAAGTTTATCCTGAAACCCTACACTCAAAAAAAGTATTATATGTTCCTACTATGCCATGCAATCATGATCAATTAGAAATTCTTCATTAACTCCATGTCAACTTTGAAAATCTATTTAGAAATGAATTTGATTTCATTAAGGACGTTACTGGTGTGGGTTGGTTAGAGTACTAAAACCTAGAAAAATATGTGGTTTTCTATGTTCTAGTCAAAGAATTCAAGAGAAGTATATAGTGTTGCGTTAGGACTTCCCATCAAGATTACTCAACAATCCCTAACAACTATTTCAAGATGTCTAGATGTCCAGGTGAAAATGGTTATGAGTCAAAAGTTAACTGATTCAAGATCAAAGGAGTTATTTGAAGATCCTAAGGTGAATTCTAAGTATGTGCATTTAAAACCTAAGTACATGGTACTCTTCAAGATTATAATTGAGTGTGTTATACCCAAAGGGGGTATATGGACCATGTTAGCCAAGACCACAAGGTCTAATGTGGATTATCTCCTAAAGGATCAAGACCAATTTTCTAAATTGATTTTGGAACACATGAGGTCATGTGTTATCAACTCTAGATCATGAAAGATTATAACAATCCCCTACCCTAGACTCGTCACTTTGTACCGATAAGAACTCTTCATTCAAGCTCTAGAGGAAGTAGGTGGAGTTATTCAATAAGAACATCTAGTTTCATCATCTGCACCAGTGTTCCACGTTCCAAATGTCATCAAGATGCGGTTGATCTCTCCCAAGAATTGCATTCGACCTAGTGATGATATTATAAGGATATTTGGTCAACTTAGGGAATCTCAAGTCATTCCCTTTATGGTTGAAGACTCATATGCTCCAATCATTGAAGAAGATAATAAAGGAGTAGTTATGGATTATTTAAGGATGTGTCAGTCTAAACAAGAGATGGCTCTAATCTGCCTAAAGTTGCTCGAGTTTTTTAGAAAAAGAGGAAATGAGTCGCCAAGACGTTGAGTATAGAAGAGAATGAGGAAGAAGAAACAAGCGCCAACGAGGACACAACAAGCCTCACTTTGAGGAAGAAATTGAAGGTAACATCAAACTCTGAGCAAACTACTCCTTTGGTTATTTTTGGTAATACGAGTAGTAATGAAAAACCTAAACCTTGTAGTACGAAAAGAACACAAAAAAGATGAGGGTTTTAATTGTGTTTTTTTTTTATTTAAAATTTGCATGGCTATACTAAATTAAAGAAAGTAATGTAGGTGAAGGAAACCCGAGCATAGAGACACAACAACTTATCTTGGTTCACTACCAACACGATAGTTATGTTCGGTCCCTTCAACCTGAAGAATTTAATCTACAAAATCGAACTTATCCTTGAACACCTACAAGTGACATTGATTGTGTTCATTATTCTCAACCCTCTAGCTTTGTGCAGTCAAGCTGTTGAGGAAGGTAGCAGTACTGCTCTAGGTTACTACAAAAAGGTTTTTTAAGTTTTTCTAAATTAGCTCTCGTAGAGAGTGTTTACAAATTTGTTACTTTCGACTTTCTTTAGCACTAGCGTGAAATAGAGTGATATTGATCAAAAGTACATATGCGGTTGTTTCTTGTATCTTGTATCTTTCTTCATTGAGGGAGGCACATCTTTTATAGAGAACGATTAGGGTTTCTAGTTGTTGTCCTGATTGCATGAAATCAACATTATTCATGAAGTTTCGTATCTTATCTTTGTGGATTTAATTTTCCATAAAAACTTTCCAAAATTGATCTTGTAATGATTCAATGTATCATGTTTAAAATAGTTGGGAAGTAGAGGGAATGATGGACAGAGCAAATCTAAAGATCTTTAAACAAGTAGCTGATTCAGGATGTTTATCAGACGATGTGCAATTGCTCTATCTTCTTTGAGTGTTGACTTTTTCACAGTGTCACTTTTTTAGAGTGTTTACGTTTTTGGAGAATTCATAAAATTCTGAGTTAGACGATCAAACACTTGGTGTGTTTATTTGAGGCAGAGACACTTACTTGCTTGTAACCCTTATTAGAGACAAAGCTAGATTATTTCGTTCTAGCTTTTGTATCACCTTATCAAAGGAAATTTAACTACAACATTGCTTTGCGTTTCTAGAGGCAATTGGGATGCAACAATGTTTTGTGTATCAGAATTTGAGAAATGAAGTGAGGAGAAGTCTTGTTGTATCTTTGTCTTCGTCCAATTATTAGACGATATGCTGAGAGTCTATTAAACAACTATTTGATCTTGAATCTACGAACCTAATCACAATATTAATGCATTAAATTGTTCTCACAAATGATTTAGTTATCATCAAAACAAGTTAGGGGAATATTTCTTCAAATCAACTTGGTTCCAACAATCTCCCTATTTGTGATGATGATAAACAACTATTTTTGTGAACCATGTTTTAAATTAAAAAAACAAAGAGATAACATAGTAATAACACGTTACAACAAAGCTACCTCTTAGAATATGCATGTTCAATTAATAAGATGAGATATATTCTAACATAGTACCAATATGCATTAATGACAAAAGTTCACAAAAAAAAAATACATTATCCTTTTTTGTCATCGGACAAAAAAATGAATAAAACACTAAGAGGTAGAATAAGTGAGCCTAGCAACAAGTAATCTAAGGCTATACAAAATATCCTCCTGATTCTTGGCAGTCTTTTCTATAAACCCCTCAGTCTTAGTAGTCAGACGATCAAAGTCTTCCTTCTTAAGAAACTGATAGGGATCCAACATGGGGCCAGAGGGAGATGTAAAGAGGCTTGTAGAGGCAGAAACTGCACACCTAGAGCAGCAACAAAAGGGGCATCTAGAGTGCGAATCTCGTATATGGGATGACCATAGGAAGCTGCAATGGTGAGACTGGAGCAACCACTGAAAATTCCACAAGGATATCACCGAGTAGAGAAAGGGCATACTTGGATGAGCCTGATGAGGCGTTTTGAGGCACTTTCTAGACCCATTTCTCTTGGCTTTTCTAAAGTTGTACCATCCATAAGTAGATGATTTCAACTGTTTGTTTGAAAGTTGTAGAGTTCTACAAAACCAGGTGCAGGTCATGATCCCTATTGTCTTGAATACATTTTGTGATAAAGAATAGGACTTTGTTCCACTGGGTTGTAACATCATTAAGATCCAAACTTTGAGTATTTAGATTTCTAGTATGAGAGATTTTTGTAGTAAGGGAGGTAAGGAATGTCTAGAGGTCAAGTAAGCTAGATGGAATGGACTGGGTGGAAGGGACGATTTCTAGAGGGATGAGGGAGGTAGCAGAGTTAGAGGAGAATCTAGGGAAGGAAGTAAGAGGATTCTTCAGATGATGTGTGAGAGACTAGGTCGATAAGAGCTGGTGCAACAAGAACCGCTTCAAAGGGAGATGGATGTAGAGAAGGTGATGAGGTGGAGTCAGGTAATGTAGTGGAGGAGGGAGAAGATGATGGTAAGGTAGTGGAGGGGTAAGCATTAGAGCGTATGTACGAGGCATGTGAAGGAATGGATGGGTTTTGTATCCAAGTGAATCAAAATGCTCAGCTAGGGTAGCTTCAAACATATCATTTGATGTATTAGAGTTAGAAGTGGGAAGGGTGACGGGTGCAGGGTCAGAGGAAGGAGGGACATTGTTGGTTGGTTGGGGAGAGAGAAATGGATAAGTTGGTTCAAGTTTAGGTACGGGGAAAGGAATTGAGCGCTTAAAGTCTAAACTTACATTTCATTTCTTCCTCCGAATAGGAATTGCCATGTCTTCATAGGTGATGGTTGTGACTTCCTCATCCACTTCAATGCTTAGAGACAAAGCTATTTTTTTTCCCGTTTCTTCGCAAAAACCTGTTCAGCATGAGATAAGGGCAAACACACTAGGGCCACAATTTGGCTAGACTAGCACATTCTCAGATATTCCAAAATGACTTATTTGTTATCTTTTGTGAATATGGGAGCAACAGAATCATCAACCTCTGAGGGTGGAGCCAAAAATCCTCTTCCTTGACTCGTTGTTCTTTTGGCGTCACCATTGGGTCTAATATAGTGCTTGGGGGACACCAGCCTCATCTTGATAAGATTGAAGATGTTGAAAGTGGGAGTAGTGGATGATACCAAGTGTTCCTCTTGAACAAAACTACCAACTTCCTCTAGAGCCTGAGTAAGGGGCGTATGCATGAGTACATCAATTATGACTATAGGATAGGGAATAGTCTCATTATTCATATTCTGGAGTTGATGATGCAAGATCGCATGTGCTCAAAGATGAGGTAGGGAAACCTGTCTGGATTCTTCTAGATATGTTCCACATAAGACCTTTATGGTCTTTGCTAACATGGTCCACCAACCCACCTTTGGCACCACACACCCAATAAGGATTTTGAAGAGAACGAGATACTTAGGTTTAAGATAAATAGACTTGGAACTTACCTTTGGGTTTTCGAAAAGTTCCTTGTTGATTCTCAAGATGTCAACCCTTGATTTATACCTAATTTCCAGTATCATATGATGGTGGCTTGGGATTACTGAGGGATCTTGATAGGAAGATCCAACATAGTACTAGAAACCTCGTTGTTGATATTTGCATTAGCAAACCTCCAAAACTCTTTTACGGGGACGTCCAAAGCAACTTTTTGTTGGAACCAAGTTTATTTGATGAAATAAGCCCATCACTTCTTTTGATGATAACAAAATCTTTAGTATGAATACTTTGATACTCTAATGTTGAATTTAAGTGTGCAAGTTCAAATTTACATGCTCGGTCAAGAGACTCTCAACAAATTTACATTGTCTTGCAGTGCCTTTAATAAGCATAAAAATAATTTTTCTATCTCTACCTCTGATAAGCGTAACAAGAATTTTTATGCTTCTAACAATCACATCAAGTGTTTGATCGTCTGACTCTAAAGTTCCATTCTCTGAAAAAGTCAATGATCTAAAAAAGTTAATGCTTTGAAAAAATCAATGTTATTAAACAGTCAACACTCTGTAAAAGTTAAACACTCTGAAGAAAACGAAATTTGAGCATCCTCTGATACATATCTTGTATCAACTACTTATCTAAAGATCTCCAGACATTATTCGACCATCGTTCTCTCTGGCATCCAACTGTTTCAAACAGACATGCCAAATCAGTACGAGATCTTTTCTGGAAAGTTTCTCTGTCAAGTCATTCTGCAAAGACATGATACAAAACTTCGTAGATTACCCTAATTTTTTACAATAAGTACAACGACCAAATACCCTAATTGTACTATATAAAGGATGTGCCTCCCTTAATGAAGAAAGACACAACAATGCCGAACAATACACAACATACAAGCAACAAGCTACAATCACATTTTTACTGTTGTTATCATTCTTTTAGTATTAAGAGACTTTTTTAGAAGCAAAAATTGTAAACACTCTCTACAAGAGCTTATTTAAATAAACTCCAATACCTTTTTATTGTAACCTAGCCCAGTAGCGGTTATCTTCCTCACCAACTTGATTGTACTAAGTTAGTAGGTTGCGTAGATTGAACACAATCAGTGTTAATAGTAGGTGTAAGTCTGATTCAATGCAAATTTAATGGATTAAATATTTCAAGTTGAATGGACTAGACGTAGATATTGTGTTGGTTGTGAACTAGGATAAATTTGTGTGTAGTTCTGCTCTGTTTCCATACTCGTGCATTATCTTCTTTACTTTGAGTATAGCCACACAAATGTTTTAAAAGACAGAAGTCAAATTCCCATTTATCGTGTTCTTTTTGTTATACTTGTCTTGTCTTAGGTTGAAGTACTTAAACCAACCTGCCTCAACTAAGTGATCAATGAAGTTGAAATAGTTCTCAACTAGGTTTGCGAGATCGACTTTCCATTAGTGGAATATCTCAAGTTATTTGAGGTTATATTAAAACGTTGGAACATAGGAAGCATTGGTTGATGAGAGGATTGATGAAGAGCTAGATAGCATTGAAACAGGAGAGTTTAAGGTAGAGCAGGAGTTGTCAGAATCGTGAGTGATTTTGAGTACAAAAAAGTTTAAGAGCTAAAACAGTTGAGTTTTTCTAAAGAAAAAAATACATGTGGTAGACACCTGTCACAGTATCACATCTTACGAAAATAAAATGTTGCATATCCATGATTAATTGAATTTCAATAATCAATTACTCTGTTTTACCAGAGGCAAGGAATGTAGAGGATTCAAACTTCATCCTTTGATAGACAATATCCTTATATGATCCTTTATAATATTGAATATGTCATGACTAAGGGGTTTTGTGAAAATATCAGCCTATTGATGATTTGTGTTGACAAATTGAATGTCTAAAATATCCTTAAAAACATGATCAACAATAAAGTGATGTTTAATCTCTATATGTTTTGCCCTAGAATGTAGAGTAGATTTTTTGGTTAAACATATGGTTGAAGTGTTATCAGAGAAGATAGGAATGTTACTCTCATGAATTTTAAAATCTTATAGTTGATTTTTCATCCACAACAATTGAGTGTTGCAATTAGCTGTTGAGATGTACTATGCTTCTGATGTAGACATAGCAATAATGCTTTGTCTTTGGCTTGACTAGGAGTTCATATTGTCACAAAGAAATGTACAATTTCAATTGGTGTTTTTCCTTTCTAGCATATCTTCTGCATAGTCAGCGCCACAAAAAACCTATTAAGCTATACTAAAAGGATTTCTTATAACACATACCAAGGTTAGTAGTGTCCTTCATATATCTAAAGATCCTCTTAACAGTTGTCAAGTGGGATTCCTTAGGGTCAAACTAAAATTTGGCAAAACACACACTAAACATAATATCAAGTCTATAGGTAGATAAATAAAGCAGGGGACCTATCATTCATATGTATACATTTTGATCTACCTTTTTACCTGACTCGTCCTTGTCAAGAGAGCGAGTTGGATGCATAGGTGTGGACATTTGTTTACAGTCATCCATTTTAAAAATTTTAAGCAGTTATCAGGTGTCTTTGGTCTAGTGAATGAATACACCCTCTTTGTTTTGATGAATTTGAATTCCTATAAAGAATTTCAATTCTCTCATCATACTCATCTCAAATTCAATTATCATTAACTTAGAAAATTCTTGGAAGAGATTGCAATTGGTAGAATAAAAAATAATATCATCAACATATATCTAAATAATGAGAATGCCATTCTTAGAAAGTTTTCTAAATAAAGTAGTGTCAACTTGACCTCCTTCAAAATTATTTTCTAAAAGGAAGTTGATTAGTTTTTCATATCAAGTTCTCGGAGCCTTTTTTAAACCCTATAAAGATTTATTTAGTTTGAAGACATGGTCTGGAAATTCATACTCTTCAAATCCATGAGGTTGTTGGACATATACTTCTTCATTTACGTAACCATTTAAGAAAGCACTTTTCACATTCATTTGATATAAAGTGATTTTATTAAATGTTACAAAAGAAAGTAACATTGTGATAGCCTCTAACCTTACCACCAGGGCAACAGTTTCATTGTAGTCAATACCTTATTGCTAACAGTATAAGGGATACAAGTCTAGAATTGTTTCTAACCATAAATTTGAATTCCCATAAAGAATTTCAATTATCCCATCATACGCATCTCAAATTAAATTATCATTAAATTAGAAAATTCTTAGAAGAGATTGCCATTGGTAGAATAAAAAATAATATCATCAATATATATCTAGACAATGAGAAGGTCATTCTTTGAAAATTATCTAAATAAAGTAGTGTCAACTTAACCTCTTTCGAAATAATTTTCTAAAAGGAAGTTGATTAGTCTGTCATACCAAGTTCTCGGAGCTTGTTTTAAATTGTATAAAGATTTCTCTAGTTTGAAGGCAGAGTCTGGAAATTCATTGTCTTCAAATCCAGGAGGTTGTTAACATATACTTCTTCATTTATGAACCATTTAAGAAAGCACTTTTCACATCCATTTGATATAAAGTGATTTTATTAAATACTGCAAATGAAAGTAAAATTCTAATAGTCTCTAACCTTACCACTAGGGCGAAAGTTTCATTGTAGTCAATACCTTACTACTAACAATATCTTACGGCTACAAGTCTAGCTTTGTTTCTAACCACTTCACTTTTCTCATTGATTTTGTTTCTGAAAATCCAGTTGGTTTTGATTGGCTTCTTTTTTATGGGTTTGGGGACTAGATCCCATATGTCATTTCTTTTGAATTGGCTCATCTCTTTTTGCGTAGCTAGTATCCATCCATCATTTGATAGTGCTTTTTCTTTGGATGTAGGTTCAATTACAAATAGCAGTCCAAAAAGAAATGTCTCTTTAATAGAAAGATCTGGTTTTTAAGGGATCATTTGTTTTTCCTATTATTAGAGAGTATGGATTAGAGGACTTGTATTTCTATTCAGTTTTGAACTCCTAATGCTTTTCGTTGAGTTATTAGGTCGATCTTCTTATTCACTTTGGAGTGAGTTTGACACTTCTTCAGTTTTATCTGGTTCCTCTGAGACCTATAGATCTGCAAAGTCTACATCTAGCTTTGAACTTTTATAGTCAAGATTTTTGTCATCAAATCTGACGTGGTGTTCAAAATATAGCAAATACATCATAACTAATGAAAATATGAAATGTTGGGCTTTATTCCATTCCACAATTCATGAGTAATTTTGTGCTTTAAGAACTTTACCCATGTCTATCTAGAATAGCCATCAACAATAACGAGTCCATATTTTTTACCACTAATAAGGGCACCCTTTACAGAGCCAAATAGATATTTTAAAAATTCAAATGGTCTAAATGTGGAAACAACATGTTTAGAAGAAAAATAAGATTTTGTTTGTTTCCCTTTCTGACATGCCTCCCAAAGAACATTTGATTTGTACTTAAGATTAGGCAAGCCTTTGACTAATTCAAGTCTTTTTAATTTTGAGATTAACCTCAAGTTGGCATATCCTAGTCTTTTGTGCCATATCAGTTGTTTGTCGCTTATAGACATAAGATACTTGACTTCTTGTTTTTTTTTTAAATCATATAAATTTATTTTGTAAGTTTTGTTTTTCCTTTGGCCAATAAATAGTATAGAACCATATGTTGGACTTATTGCCTTACATGACTTTTGTTTGAAGACTACATCATAACCATTGTCACTTAATTGGCTTATGCTTAGTAGATTATGCATTACTCCTTTTACAAATAACATATTCTTAATAGAGAGAAGAGAACCAGTACCTACTACGACGCGTCCAATGATCTTACACTTCTGGTCACCTCTAAATCCAAAGAATCCTCCATTCTTGAGGGTTAGAATTTGGATCGTAGACTTTTCTCCCGTCATGTGTCATGAGCGTCCAGTGTTTAGGTACCATGGTTGGTGTTTCAACTTTGCTGCTAAGGATATCTGGGAGATAGATTATTTTATTTGTAGATACCCAAAGTTGGTTGTGTCCTGGTTTGTTACATCTAAAATATATCTTGTATTTCCATATTTTCAGCTTAGGATAAGTTATTCTTTTGTGACCTTTCTTGAGGCAGTATGCACAAAAAATATCAGGTTGATTAAATCTAGGATCTTTTTTTTTTTTTCTTCAAAGCCTATGTTGCGTTTATTATTTCTCCTAAAACCATAGATCATCTTGAAAGGTTATTTCATACGTAAACGAATTGCAGACTATATCCTCTAAAGTTTTTGAAATCTTTTCTTTCAAAGTTAGATTTTTCCTTTTCAGGTTTGCAAAATATTTTTGAAGGGAACTGCATTTGTTTGTTAAGATGTCATGAGATTTTCTGAAAGACTTAAGTTATGAAGAAACCTTATGATTTTTTTGAGAAACTCATTTAGCATATCTTTGAGTTCATTACAAGATAAGTCAAATAATACCTCAATTTAATTCATCAATAGCTTCAGATTTAGTTTCTGCCATCATAGCCATGTTCGCATGTTCTTCATCTTCATCAGATGATTCATCAAAGTCATTCCAAGTTGCCATAAGACCTTTATTCTTGGTCTTGAAGTCTTTCTTGTAGGATTTTTCATTCTTAAGTTTAGGACATTCTAATTTGAAATGACTTGGTTCCTTGCATTCATAGCAGATGGGCTTTCTTTTGTCTAGCTTTTCACTTCCTTATGTGCTCATTTGGGATCGTCTAAAATCTCTTTTGGGAAAAGATTTATTTATGATATTCCCTATGTTATTCCATTTTTTGTGGTAAAAATGACAATTCTTCATCATCTGAATATTCACTATGATATTCCCATTCGTTTTCCTCTAAGTCTTAAGTTTCTTGCAGAGCCTTAAAACTTGTCTTCTTTCCTTGGGATTTGAAAGCTAGATATTTTGACTTCTTCTTGGGCTTATCTTCAACTAGTTCAATCTCATGGGATCTGAGTGAACTCATTAACTCTTCTAGAGGTCGTTTGTTTAGATCATTGGCTTCTCGACTAGATCTTACCTTTGGTTTCCACTTACTAGGTAGAATTCTGAGGATCTTTTTGACATGGTCGACAGTAGTGTAGCTCTCTTGGGGAACCAGCAGTCCAGAAACCAGAGTTTGGAATCTAGAAAACATTTTTTTTCAATCTCTTCATTTCTTCCATTTGAAAGATTTGATACTTTATGACGAGTAGATTAGTTTTGCCTTCTTATACCTACTTGTTTCCTCCATAGTTAAGAACCAAAGAATCATAGATACTATTAGTTGTTTTTTTGTTACAACAATTTTCAAACTTCTTGAAGGTGATAACATTCATCATGAAGTTTTTTTGCTTTATGATGCATTTTTTTATTTTCATTTGCGTCGAAGATCTTTCTAGATGTTTCAATATCAGTAACATATTTTGGAGCTTCATAGCCATCTTTGATTGTATCCCAGAGTTCAGGATCGTGAGGGATGTAGAAAATTTTGAGTCTAACTTTCCAGTACTCCAATCTCTCTACATCAAACAAGGGAAGCCTATTAATGTTTCCACCTTTAACTTTTTCACAAAAGTTAGCCATAAGGGATTGAGATCTTTACTCAAACACGGTTAAGTATTCATCTTTGATATCGTGCTCTAATGCGAATCATAGAACGAAAAGAACACAAGAAAGGGGGTTTGAATTGTGTTTTTAAAAACTTTTTCTGTGGCTATTCCAGAAGGTGCTGGAGACACAAGAAATGGGGGGTTTGAATTGTGTTTACCACTTTAAAAATTATTTTCTTTTTCTTACAAAAAAAGTGTTCTTTATCAAAATATTCAACTTACTATTAAAAGAGGGTAAGCAAGAATAAGTTTGAATCATAAAGAACTAAAATGCGATAATTAAAAGAGACTAAAGAGATACAGATATTTTAATACTAGTTTATAACAAATTGTTGCTACCTCTAGTCTTCCCCTTACCAAAAGATTTTGCCTCAATACAGACGGGGGCTTAATCCATTATTTTCATTAAATAGTTGTACAAGTATTCTTCACTCTACCTCTTAACCCTTTGAGTATTTTTTCTATAGCCTCTCCAGGTTTTCGTTCCTAGAACCATTCTTCAATATACTAGCATCTTGTCAGACCTGTGTACTTCATTTGCAGAAAGGCAACCTATATCTTCATGGGTTTCAGCAATTTTACCATTGAAGATAAATCTATCTGTTGAGCTCAAAATTTACTCCTAGAATTCACTCCTTAAAATAGACAATCAAAAGAAACAGTTGGTATGGGATTAGAGGATAAAACAGTCACAGTATTGTCTTACAGACCAATAGAGCAAGTAGGTTATAAGAGGATGCAAATTATCAGAGAAAATATATTTATATGTAGGTTATAAAATTAGGGATTGTTGTTCTTTATTTATATGTATTTGTTATCATCAAAACATCAACCAGAGGATTGTACTTAAAAATACTTTTGCACTCACAATACTAAAGTAAAGAAAGTAGTGTAGGTGAACAAAGACGGAGCAGAGAGACACAACAATTTATCCTGATTCACCAGCAACACAGTAGATACGACCAGTCCAGTCTACTTGGAGGATTTAATCCACTAGTTTACCACTAAATCAGACTTACACTTGAACACCTATTAATCACACTAATTGTGTTCAATCTTCTCAACCTTTAGCTTAGTACAATCAAGCTATTGAAGAAGGCATTCATTACTGGGCTAGGTTACAACAAAAAGGTTTTTTGAGTTTTTTTGAATTAGCTCTCGCATAGAGTATTTAAAATTTGTACTTCGAAATTTCAAAGCACTAGCAAGAAACAGGGAGATATTGATCAAAAGTGTACATGTGCTTGTTGCTTGTTGCTTGTATCTTGTATCTTTCTTCGTTGAGGTAGGCACGTCTTTAATAGTGAACGATTAGGGTTTCTGGTTGTTTTCCTAATTGCAAGAAATCATCATAATTCATGAAGTTTCGTATCATATCTTTGTGAAATTGATTTGCCATAGAAACTTTCCAAAAATAGATCTTACAATGATCCAATGTATCTTGCTTAAAACAGTTGGGAAATAGAGTGTATGATGGTTAGACCATGTCTTAAAATCTTCATACAAGTAGCTGATTCAAGATGTTTATTTGACGATGTCCAATTGCTTTGTCTTCTTTGGAATGTTGACTTTTTAGAGATTTGAATTTTTCAAAGTTTTGACTTTTTCATAGCATTGACTTTTCATAGCGTTGACTTTTTCAGAGGATAAATAATAATTTAGAGTCAGACGATCAGATGCTTGATGTGTTTATCTGAGGCAAAGGCACTTACTTGCTTGTCACTTTTATCAAAGGAATAGTTATATTATTTCTTGTCAGCTTATGTATCAGAGCCTGAGGAACAAAATATTTTTTGTCACACATATCAGAGGAAATTTAACTATGGCATTGCTTTGCATTTCTAGAGGTAAGTGGGACGTACCATTGTTTCACATATCAGACTTAGAGAAACGAAGCAAGGAGAAGTCGTGTTGTATCTTTGCCTTCATCTAGTTATTAGAGGATACATTGAGAGTCTATTAAAAAAATATTTGATCTCGAACCTGCACACTTAATCACAATGTTAGAGTATTAAATTGTTCCCATAAACGATATTATTATCATCAAAACAAGTGAGGGACATATTTCATCAAATCAAATTGGTTTCAACAAACCTCACCCAAAACGTCACATACCCTCTACATAACATACGAAGTAGTTGGTCTTTCCTCTAACCCTACACTTTATACACTCTCTAACACTAACTCTAACACCTCATACAAAATGTTTAAGGCGACCTTAGTAGAACACTTTGCAACTCCTAGACATAAAACACATCCTCCCTTACTCAAGACCTACACTCCAAACCCAACACCATAAGCTACTCACACTAACCCTCTCTAAACACCTACGTTTTCCACCCCTTCATCTGAACCTACGTCACCATGACTTATGAACCCGTTTTGGCAAGCAGCTGAGACACCAGATCAAGTCATCATTGACTTAGTCTCTAATACCTCTTCAAAAGACTCATTTGTTCCTCCCTCACCCTATTTTAACTTTGCACCTGCCACCTTGATCATAGCATTTGGACACATGTTTCTAGCTTTTTAGTTTGGTATTTTAAAAGCTCTTTATAGCTTAGAATAATTTTTAGCTTGTTTCTAAACTTTGGGTAGAAAATGAATTATAATTTTATTATTTGCATTTTGACCCTTTCTCGCTCTGTAGGCCATAACTTGAGCTCTAGATATCAGATCGGCGCATACGAGCAGGCGTTGGGAAGCTAAATGTAACACCCCGTTTTTCAAAGCGTGAGTGTATTTTTTTTTTCAAAAGGAATTAAAATAAAACAGGAAAATAAATAAGGTAACACACGTTTGGATAAATATTTAAGTCGTAATACAACGACAAATAAGTCAACAGAATTTACGAGCAGCGGAAAAATTCTTAATCCATGAATTCAAAATATATACATAACAAAATTAGTACAGTCTTCCAGTTTAAAAATAAACGCAACCCCAAAAGAAAGACATCCGTTCCCACGCGCCCCGTGAGATCCTCCTAACGTAGCTGCAGTCAAGCGTTCTCATCTCCATTTCCGTCCGTGGGGTACGAACCGGTAGGATCGTCCTGACTCTCATCTGAGGGCAAAGTCCAGATTTCCACAATAATTGTAAAGGTCACCAACCGAAAATAACAGTTAACACGTAACATTTAAGTTTTAAATGCTAAAAATAACTTTTCAACTAAGCATGCACCTTATCAGGATTTTCAATATGCGAAAAGTTCATACAATACTTTGCCAATTAAAAATGAAAGCAAAATGAAGTTCTCAATCCCCTAAGGAAAATATAACAAATCAAGACATGGATAAGTTAATGAGAAATCAACCATCTAACTCAAACTGAGGATTTTCACTGAGCCAATCGATTGGGAAATCGATTGGGGTGAAGGATTTTAATGAAAACAGAATCCTGGGCTGAAATCAATCGATTGGGAAATCGATTGAGTGAGTACTGAGCCCCCTGGTTTTAAGCCAATCGATTTCCAAATCGATTTGGTCGAATATGGCTGAGTCCCTGACTTAAGGCCCAATCGATTGGGCAATCGATTTCTTAAAGGATTTTTGAAAACTGATTACGAAATCGATTGGCTAATCGATTTTGTCAATTTGGCCAAGCCCCTGTTTACCCATCCAATCGATTGGGAAATCGATTTCCCTGTGTATTCTTTCAAAAATTCATAACTAACTCAATCACATTCATACATAATCTCAAATCCTAACACTTAGCACTGATAACGCAATCGCTACAACATCATTAGTTTCGAAATAGTATTGCAAGCAAACATGTTATCACCAAATTCCAAAACATAACACTTATAACACAATTACTACACATACCAAATGAACCAACAATTCACAATTTAACAGGGTGTAGTCTCTCACGGACAAACACCTGTGCAGTCTCTCACGGACAAACACAATTCCCTCAGGAACGTAAGTCGTAAACGTACTACCTATCACGGGTCCGTACCGTTTACCGAGGTGCCACCTATCCCGGGTCTGCACAACTTACCAAGCGTAAATCGTAAACGTACTGCCTATCACGGGCCCGTACCGTTTACCAAGGTGCCACCTATCACGGGTCTGCACGATTTACCAAAACATACTTAAGTGAACGAGACATTAAGAGATTCCCCGTTCTTAATTCTCGTCTAACTTAAACCAGGGCATAGTCTCTCACGGACAAACCCCTGTGCAGTCCTCACGGACAAACACAATTCCCTCAGGAACGTAAGTCGTAAACGTACCACCTATCACGGGTCAGTACTGTTTACCGAGGTGCCAACTATCCCGGGTCAGCACAACTTACCAAACGTAAATCGTAAACGTACTGTCTATCACGGACCCGTACCGTTTACCAAGGTGCCACCTATCACGGGTCCGAACGATTTACCAAAACATACATAAGTAAACAGTCATTAAGAGATTCCCCATTCTTAATTCTCATTTAACTTAACGATTTTCAAAACAAAACATTCAGTAAATAAGTCATTAAGAGATTCCCCATTCTTAATACTCATTTACTGAAACGATTTCCAAAAACAAACATTAAGTAACCGAGACATTAAGAGATTCCCCATTCTTAACGCCCAGTTAACTTAAACGATTTTCAAAAACAAATATTAAGTAACCGAGACATTAAGAGATTCCCCATTCTTAACGCCCAGTTAACTTAAACAATTTTCAAAA
>NC_021166.2:27959939-27962061 GCF_000331145.2 Cicer arietinum
TATATATTAAATATAACTTAACAAATATCTCAAAATATCTAGATATTTGTTAAATTATCATTTCACCCGTAACGCATTAAATTCTCCGTAAAGGATTTTCCGCACTTAATTTAAATTTATTTATCGACGAGTAATTCTAAACAGTGTCAAAATAACTTTTTGATCCTATAAACTCCATAATATTATTAACTTTGGCTAAAAAGCCTCCGAGCCAAAATCCAAAACATATAAAATACATAAAGTGTACTTTAAAATTATGGGTCTTACACTAAAAATCAGGGCTACAACTTTTGTTTTGGAATAAAATCCCAATGTCGAACTTTACTGGGCCTAAATTGTAGATTTCGTAATCTGGACTTTTGTAATAATTTTAAATAGTGGGTCACTTGTTTTTAAACTACAATCCTATGGTTGATGATTCGATGATAATAAAAACAAATAAAGAGCATTTATCCCCTAACTCTATTTGCTAAATGTCGAGATTAAGTTAGAAGGCAAAGAGTTATATTAATGATTATCTATTTTAAGGTAGCATAAATTACAAGTAAATTAGATATAATAATATAAGTGTTTCTAAACACAAAGAATATTATCACCTAATAAACAAGTAACAATGTCTACTAATAAAGAAAGTCGTAATATAGCAATAAGAGATATTGCATTATGCAGTTCAAGTCAACGTTACAAGAATGTGTTCAGATATAAGTTAGATCCCCTTATGAACAAGAAAAAGAGAAGCTACTGAACAAAAATATCAATGACTCCGAAGATGTTAAAGTTGTGTCTGAGTTTGGTAAAAGTGCTCTAACACATGCCTCTAGTAAAGCAACCGACGTTATATCTTAGTTGACTCCGATAATGCGAGAAATGCTCAAACTCTAGTAACTCTGTAAATACATGATTTGTTCTTTTTCAATTGCCTCTACTGAGTGCAACTATGTGTTCAACTGAGTTCAATTGCCTCTACTAAGTGCCTCTAATACATAGCACACTATAAGTTGTAGTGAACCTAATAATGCAATAAAGGTGGAGTTGCCCATGCAACTAATTCTAGGTCACGCATCTTTGCATTTGCCTCTGACTATGATTATTCAAGCAACACAACATTTGACTTCAACAATCAAGTCAATGGTTCTGATGAGGAAAATTCAACGACTCTCATGGAACAAATATGATCAAAGCAACAAGCTCAAAAAGAAATTCAAATATCTTCATTGATAAAACGTTAAATCCAAACATATAAGATGTTTAATGTAAAGGTAAATGATACAACCAATACTTCAAATACATGAGAACCATTCTTATTTACATATGCATATAAAGTATTTTCAAAAGTCAAAATTACATTAACAAAGTCTTAAAACTAATATTTTTGACAAAATACAAAGGTGTATTCGAATACAGCATAGTGTATTCGAATCCAGATGCAAGTCAGAAGCAAAAGCTTCACATTTGTATTCGACTACGACCTGCTGTAGTCGAATACAAAGCAAGTCAATAGCCAAAACCTTTGCATCTATATTCGACTACGACCTTCTGTAGTCAAATACAAAACACGTCAGTAGCCAAAACTTTTACATCTGTATTCGACTACGCCCTTCTGTAATCGAATACAAAGCAAGTCAGTGGTAAAAATCACGAATTTGTATTCGACTACATAAAGGATGTATTCGAATACAAGGTGCAAATTTTGAATAAATCTGAACGTTGCAAAGAGGTGTATTCGAATACATACATCCTGAATTCGAATACAACTGGAAGCAATACAATTTTTCAGATCTGAAATGGTTCTAGATTATTTTATTTGTTCATCAAACCTCTTGGATCAATGGCCATGAATCTGAAGAGATGTTTATGGAGTATAAATACACCATAACTTCAGATAAAAAAATAAAAAAAATAAAAACAATCCTTGGAATCAAACCTTGAACAACTTTGAACAAAATTCTGATTTTTACAAAGTACTTGCATTTCACTTTCATATCATTCAGAAAAGTTCTCAAAGTACTTGAAGTATTATTGGATTGAAATCATTATACCTCTCTTATATCCTTATTCCAAATCATATTGTATCACTTGTAAAAGAAAGTAGTACTTTCTTAAATTAGCTTAATCTAAGATA
>NC_021166.2:27962736-27983188 GCF_000331145.2 Cicer arietinum
CCCCCCCCCTCTTAGGCATACCTCTGTTCTTACAATATTATCAAAACATATTTTTTAGAATCATATTTAGAAGAAATATTTGTTGACTAAGCTGGAATGAAGATACAATTCAGAATTCTAGAGGGACAAAATTCATGAACCCTAATCTCATTTATATATAGTGGATCGCGACAGAAGAAGAACGTAAACCACAATGAAAAACAAACTCAAAAATCCTAAAAGCCAAAGTTATTCAGAAAAACCTCAAAGGCTCAATTTTTCTAAGTATTTATAGTTTAAGCTTTAAAGTTCTTTTAAAGCATTCATACAAAGTAAAATACTCTAAGAGCTATAATGTGGGAAAATCATTGTATCAAAATTGCTTAGTAGAAGCAAAAACCAAAACATTTTCAAAACTCTTGCAACCCATCCCAATAGTGGCTTTAGTATTCCACAAGAAATTTGGGGTTGTCATATTGTGTTGAGAAGACTTGACTTGTAAGGTCAAGGTATTGTGTGCCTTCAACAATCTAGGGTTGTCAAGTTGTATGGAGAACACTTGGCTTGTAGAGTCAACGTGTTTATGTTCCTCAAATTTTTTTGGGTTCTTAGGCTGTTTTGAGAAGACTAACTTATAAGATCATATGTTGTGTAATTCAAGGAGCTAAATTAGTGGATTAAATCCTTCTAAGTGAGGGGACTGTACATAGTGACCAAGTTGGTGGTGAACTAGAATAAATTGCTTGTGTCACATTACTCCTACATTCCTTAGTTTTGTTACTGCTTTTATTATAAGTGACCAAACCCGAACCAATTTTAATCAAATAATAAAAAATAATCCAACTTAGACAAACACAAGTCAACCCCCTTCCCGTGTTTGCACTTTTAATTGGCATCAGAGGTCGGTATCAAATATGAGTAATTTACAGTGTTTGAGGAAAGATCCAAGAATTCAACATGTTTGGATTCGGTGAAGAAGCTGTTGGAGGAAACATCAACATACCACCTTTATTTGATAGAGAACGTTTTGAATATGGGAAGGACAAGCTGAGGAGTGTTGTTATTTCACTAGATCCTGAACTTTGGGACTTGGTGGCAGAGGATTGTATTGCTCCAACAAAATAAGATGGTACTCAAATTCCAAGAAATGAGATAAATGTTGATCAGAAGAAGATGTACAAGATGCATCATAAGTCCATAATATTCATGATAAATGCAATCACTTTTAAGGAGTTTGATAAGTGCACCAACAAGGAGACAACAAAGAGCATTAAAGATAATATGATTATGACTTATAGAGGAAGTAAGCAAGTTCAAGAAGAAAAGGCCAACCTCCTAGTTCGAAAGTATGAGCTGCTCAAGATGGAAGAAGGTGAAGACATTGAAACAATGTTTTCTAGATTCTAGACTCTGGTGTAAGGATTATAGGTACTTGAGAAAAGTTATACTATTGTTGATCATGTGAAAAAAATTCTTAGGGGTCTACGAAGCAAGTGGAGACCTAAGACTACATCTATTCAAGAAGCTAAGGATCTCAATACTTTTAAATTGGAAGAAGTAAGTAGCTTTTTGATATCGCATGAAATTGAGCATGCAAAAGAAGGTTTTTAAGGAAATAATAGAATCAGAGGATAATGATTCAAATGATTAGAATCTTAACTTAGTGGATGAGGAGTTGTCGTTCATATCCTGAAAAATTCATAAGATGTGGCACAACATAAAGAAGCAATTTCCTCAAAGAAATTATCGGCAGTGCAACATGGGACAAAACCTAACATAGATCAAATGAGATAAAGTAGCTTTTCGAGGAGAGAAAAAATGTCAGATGATGAGGCATGGCATAGTTGGTAATGTTACCTCTCCTTCTACTAAAGATGTTTTGTTTGTTAATGTAACACCCCGTTTTTCATAGCGAGGGTGTATTTTTTTTTTTAAAAGTAATTAAAATAAAACAGAGAATTAAATAAGGTAAAATACATTTGGATAAATATTTAAGTCGTAACACAACGACAAATAAGTCAACATAATTTACAAGCAGCGGAAAAATTCTCAATCCATGAATTCAAAATATTTACATAACAAAAGTAGTACAGTCTTCTAGTTTAAAAATAAACGCAACCCAAAAGAAAGACATCCTTTCCCTCTGGGACAACCTAGTCTGATCATTTTACAAGACAACTTAAACACCCTGAGTGATCTCCACGCGCCCCGTGAGATCCTCCTAACGTAGCTGCAGTCAAGCGTCCCCATCTCCATTCCCGTCCGTAGGGTACGAACCGGTAGGATCGTCCTGATTCTCATCTGAGGGCAAAGCCCAGATTTCCACAATAATTGTAAAGGGTCACCAACCGAAATTAATAGATAACACATAACATTTAAGTTTTAAATGCACAAAATAACCTTTCAACTAAGCATGCACCTTAAAAGGATTTTCCATATGCTAAAAGTTCATATAATGCTTGCCAATTAACAATGAACTCAAAATGAAGTTCTCAAACCATCAAGTAATACATAACTAACCAAAGCATTGATAAATCAATTGAGCAATCGATTATCTAACTCAAAATAAGGACTTTTGCTGAGCCAATCGATTGCCAAATCGATTTGGTCAGTTCTGCTGAGTTCCTGCATGATATATTTTTTTTTAAAAGTAATTAAAAACGAACAAAGAAATAAATCAGGAAATGCTTTTGGATAAATAATTGAGTCATTATAATTTACGCAGCGGAAAAGTTTCTCCAATTATAAATCCAAAACATTTACATAACATCAAATGGTACATGGAACCCATCCAAAGATGATATCAAACTGATAATATTTGTATAAGTACAGTTTTCCAAACTAAAAATACTTCAAACCAAAAAGAAGGACCCCTAGTCCCTATACATCATCCTAATCTGATCATCCTACCAAAAAGCTATACACCCTGAGTAATCTCCACGCGCCCCGTGAGATCCTCCTAACGTAACTGCAGTCAAGCGTTCCCATCTCCATTCCTGTCCGTAGGGTACGAACCGGTAGGGCCGTCCTGACTCTCATCTGAGGGCAAAGCCCAGATTTCCACAATAGTTGTAAAGGGTCACCAACCAGAAAATAACAGTTAACACATAGCAATTAAGTTTTTGAATGCTCAAAACAACTTTTCAACTAAGCATGCACCTTAACAGGATTTTCAATATGCGAAAAGTTCATACAGTACATTGCCAATGAAAATGAAGGTAAAATGCAGTTCTCGATCTCCTAATTAACACATAATAAAACAAGACATGGATAGATTCATGAGCAATTAATCATACAACTAAAACTGAGGATTTTCACTGAGCCAATCGATTGGGCAATCGATTGGGGTGAAGATTTTTAATGAAAATAGAATCCTGGGCTGAATCAATCGATTTGGCAATCGATTGACAGGATAACGGAGCCCCTGACTTAATACCAATCGATTTCCAAATCGATTTCCTGAAGGTTTTTAGTGAAATTTTGAACTCTGGCTTGATTCAATCGATTGGGCAATCGATTGACAGGATAGCTGAGCCCCTGACTTAATGGCCAATCGATTGGGCAATCGATTTCGAAAGGGATTTTTGAAAACTGATTACAAAATCGATTGGCTAATCGATTTTGTTCATTTGGCCAAGCCCCTGACTTCCATCCAATCGATTGGGAAATCGATTTCCCTGATCATTTTTCCAAAAATTCATGAATTAACCTAAGTCATTCCTAATCAAGTTCACAACTTAACACTTAGCAATTTCTACGCGATTACCACGGCAATTGGGATCTCGATAACCATCATACTTACACACAATAATCAACACATAACACTTAGCATTTTCAACGCAATTAACACGATAAATCAAATTCAAATCACTCAATCATAAACTCAAATCAAATACGACTCGCGTGCCAAGCACCCTAATGCAATGCGTATATGCCAAAATGCATGGACTCGGAATTCCAAACCAAAACCCTCCTCGAAGGGCCGTAAATCATAATTGTACCGCCTATCGCAGGCCAAAGTACCAATTACCGAGGTGCCACCTATCACGGGTCAGCACGATTTACTAAAATGCGTAAATCATAAACGTACCACCTATCACGGGTCAGTACAGTTTACCGAGGTGTCACCTATCACGGGTCAACACGATTTACTAAAAGAAAAAGCGGGAATCGTAAACGTACCGCCTATCACAGACCAGTACTGTTTACCTAGGTGCCACCTATCACGGGTCAGCACAATTCACCAAAAATGTAAATCGTAAATGTACCACCTATCACGGGTCAGTACAGTTACCATGGTGTCACCTATCACGGGTCAACACGATTTACTAAAAGAAAAAGCGGGAATCGTAAACGTACCGCCTATCACAGACCAGTACTGTTTACCTAGGTGCCACCTATCACGGGTCAGCACAATTCACCAAAAATGTAAATCGTAAATGTACCACCTATCACGGGTCAGTACAGTTACCATGGTGTCACCTATCACGGGTCAACACGATTTACTAAAATGTAAATCGCAAACGTACAACCTATCACGGGTCCGTACAGTTTACCAAGGTGTCACCTATCACGGGTCGACACAATTTACCAAATGAAATGCATGAGCATACACAGACTCCATTCACAACAATCGTTAAGCAAATGCAGATATTAAAAGATTCCCCATTTTTAATACCCATTTAACTTAAACGACTTTCAAACAACATTAATTAAATAAGTCATTAAGAGATTCCCCGTTCTTAATACCGATTTAACTTAATGATTTTCAAAACAAAACGTTAAGCAAACAGTCATATTAAGAGATTCCCCATTCTTAATACTCATTTACCGAAACGATTTTCAAAAACGATAGTTAAGTAACCGAGACATTAAGAGATTCCCCATTCTCAACGCCCAGTTAACTTAAACATTTTCCTCAAATACACATTAAGTAAACCGAGGTATTAAAAGATTCCCCATTTTTAATACTCGTTTAACTCTAATGGTTTTCAAATTCCACAGAAACAAATTCAAACATACTTTCACATTCAAACCATAATTCACAACAACCACACCAATTAACAAACATCAAGTTTCATTTACCCATAATCATACGCAATGACATTCAAATTCATTTACCACGAAACATTCATCACTATAAACAAAACCTAACTCTAAGGTTTTTACCCATAACGCACTAGTTTGGTTTTTCCCCAAATCGATACATTAAGCCCTAACAAATTCCTTCCCACACAACCACAGATAAGTCCCTAATGCAAACTAGAAGTTTGGAAGGAGCCCTTACCTCAAAGTTAGCTTTATCGAGAGTTTCCGGTTCCGCGAGAAATTCCGGTAAAATCTCCGCTCGCAACGCCGCTTCCAAATTAGTGCACTAGCACCGTAGCACGGAGGTGAGCAACTTTCCCTTCTATCTCTTCGAGAAAAGAGGTTTGGATCTAGGAGAAACGGAGGGGTTTGTGTTTGGATCTTAAAAACCGTATTTCTTCGTTTTCGAATCAAAGAGGAAGAGTGGAGTTACGAAAACCTTGATCTAACCCTCACCCAACCTTGGGTCACTAGTTTTGAAGGAAAGGAAGCAACGAAAACGAAAAATGGAGGAGGATGGAAATTTGGTTTTTTCTTGCGTGACTGAGGAAGGAGATGGAAAATTCTATTTTCTCTCCTTTCAATTTCTTTCCTTTGTTTTTCCTTTCTTCCTTTTTCCTTCCTTCCTTTATATACTATTTTGTTTTCCTTTTCCTTCCTTCTAGTTTTCCTTTCTTTTTCCCTCCAAGCAAACATATAAAAAAAATAAATATAACTTAACAAATATCTCAAAATCTAGATATTTATTAAATTACCGTTTCACCCGAAACGCCTTAAATTAACCGTAAAGTATTTACCGCAGTTAAATTCAATTTATTTATCGACGGGAAATTCTAATTGGCATCGAAATATCTTTTTGATTATAAAACTCCAAAATATTATTAACTTTGGCTTAAAAGCCTCCGAGCCAAAATCCAAAATATACCAAAAATACATAAAAGGGTACTTTAAAATTACGGGTCTTACAATTTTGGCAGTTTTGCTGAGTTCCTGCCTTCTGCCAATCGATTTCCAAATCGATTTCGTAAAAGATTTTGAAAGATATATTTATACAATCGATTGGCAAATCGATTAGGTTAAAATAGTGAACTTCCTGCAACTCATCCAATCGATTGGGAAATCGATTTCCCTGCTTATTCTTCCAAAAATACTTAAACTAATTCAATCACACTCACACATAACTCCAAAACTTAACACTTAGCAAAACCCACACAATCACCACGACGAATTGGTTTTCGAAACAGTTTTACAATCCATCGCACTCACACACGACAATCAATACATAACACTTAGCAATCCCAAAGCAACCGGCCCAATTCGTGCAGAAATCTGATATGGTCCAATGAATTTCGGAGTCAGCTTCTTCGATTTCAAGGCTCTACCTACTCCAGTAGTAGGTGTGACTCTCAGAAATACATGGTCACCCTGTTCGAATTCCAAAAGTCTGCGACGCTTGTCCGCGTAACTCTTCTGGCGATCTTGTGAAGTCTTCATTTTCTCCTTGATCTTCCTTACTTTAGCTGTGGTCTGTTGCACCATCTCTGGTCCGACAATCATATTCTCACCGTCTTTATACCAACACAAGGGCGTCTGACACTTGCGCCCGTATAAAGCTTCATATGGTGCCATTCCAATACTTGCGTGGAAACTATTGTTGTAAGTGAACTCAATCAACGGAAGTACATCATCCCAACTTCCTCTATCATCTAAAACACATGCTCTCAACAGATCTTCCAAGGACTGATTTGTCCTTTCAGTCTGTCCGTCCGTTTGTGGATGGTAAGCTGAACTCAATCGTAGCTTCGTTCCCAACGCTTCGTGCAATGCTCCCCAAAAATGCGATGTGAACTTCGGATCACGGTCTGATACAATGCTCGATGGTACCCCGTGTAACCTCACAATTTCAGCAATGTAGATCTCCGTTAGCTGATCTACCTTATAGGTGGTCCTTACCGGCAAAAAGTGAGCAGATTTAGTTAGTCGATCCACTATCACCCATATGGAATCATTCTTCCTCCTTGTCTTTGGTAATCCGGTTATAAAATCCATGGAAATGCTGTCCCACTTCCATTCAGGTATATCTAAAGGTTGCAACATTCCAGCAGGTCGCTGATGTTCCACCTTCGCTTTCTGACAAGTTAGACAAGTGGATACATATTCCGCCACATGTTTCTTCATTCCTGGCCACCAATAATTCTGCCTCAAATCCTGATACATCTTTGTTGCCCCAGGATGAATACTCAGCTTACTCTTATGCGCCTCTTCTAGAATCGTTTTCCGCATATCTGTAATGGCTGGTACACAAATCCTACCATTACACCGCAAAACATTATCTGCCCCAATCTTGAACTCAGTCGTCTTCCCTTGTACTATTAGATTCCTCTTCTCTTGAATTAAGACGTCATCCTGAGAATTCGCAATGTCTTCAAGTAATCCACTCGAGATCTTAATCATTCCGAATTTCAAAATTCCCGGTGCAAACTCTACGTTCAAGTGCAAGTCTCTAAAAGCTCCCCACAACTCTTGTTGTCTAGCCATAATCAGTGAAGACACCGATACACTTCTTCTGCTCAACGCATCAACCACTACATTGGCCTTCCCAGGGTGGTACTGCAGTGTGAAATCAAAATCCTTGAGAGTCTCCATCCATCGTCTCTGGCGCATGTTCAACTCCTTCTGATCAAACAAATATTTCAAGCTTTTATGGTCGCTGAACACGGTGAACGTGCACCCATATAAATAATGCCTCCAGATCTTTAATGCAAAAACAACCGCGGCAAGCTCCAAATCATGAGTAGGATAGTTCCTTTCGTGAATCTTCAATTGTCTCGAGGCATAAGCCACAGCTTTCTTGTGTTGCATCAGAACACATCCTAACCCTTGGTGAGATGCATCACAATAAACTTCATAGGGTTCTTCTGATTGCGGTAATACCAATACAGGTGAGGTCGTCAACTTTCTCTTTAGTAACTGGAAATTTTCCTCACACTTCTCTGTCCATGCGAACGGTTGATCCTTTCTAGTGAGTTGTGTCAGTGGAGTCACAATCTTAGCAAAACCTTCGATAAACCTCCTGTAGTACCCTGCCAGTCCTACAAAACTCCGTATGTCAGTGACAGTCTGAGGCTGTTTCCAAGCAAGAACCGCCTCAATCTTAGCCGGATCTACAGCGATTCCTTCCTTGGTTATCACATGTCCCAAGAAATTCACTTTCTCTAGCCAAAATTCACACTTCGACAGATTGGCATACAATCGCTTCTCGCGTAAAATCTCAAGAACTTGTCGCAAATGTTCTCCATGCTCTTCTTCAGTCCTTGAATAAATCAATATATCATCAATGAATACCACCACGAATTTATCAAGGAACGAATTAAAGATCCTGTTCATGTAGTCCATGAAAATTGCCGGTGCATTGGTAACTCCAAACGGCATAACCAGGTATTCATAATGTCCGTAGCGGGTTCTGAAAGCTGTTTTCTGAATGTCTCCTTCCCTCACTCGGATCTGATGGTAACCCGACTTCAAGTCAATCTTCGAAAATATCGCGGCCCCCCTCAATTGATCCATCAAATCATCGATTCGTGGCAAAGGATAACGATTCTTAATAGTTGCCTTGTTAAGCTGTCTATAATCCACACATAGGCGCGAGCTTCCGTCCTTCTTCTTAACTAGCAAAACTGGAGCACCCCATGGTGATACACTCGGTCTGATGAATTTCTTCTCCAACAAGTCTTCAATTTGGCCTTTGAGCTCATTTAATTCCAATGGCGACATTCGATAAGGTGCCATTGAAATGGGTCCCGTTCCTGGGTGCAAATCAATGAAGAATTCCACTTCTCTTACCGGTGGCAATCCTGGAATTTCCGTTGGAAATACATCCCGATACTCGTTGACAAGTATCACATCTTCTATTTCCACATTTATCTTTGCCTCTACATTTGCTAGAGACAAAAACTCATGAGTCCCTTCACTTAGCGACACTCGGAGTTTGTTAGCAGCTAAATACTTAACAACTCCTGGTTCGGGGAAAAGAACCAATTTACGAGCACAATCCAAAATCACATAATGATAAGACATCCAATCCATACCGAGGATGACCTCGAGTGATTGTAGAAATAACTAGATATTTGTTAAATTACCATTTCTCCCGTAACGCATTAAATTCTTCGTAAAAGATTCACCGCAGTTATGGGCCATTGAAAACAACCTCACTAAATGGAAAGCAATATGCTTTTGTGATAGTAGATGATTACACTAGGTGGACTTGGGTTAAATTCTTAAGAAATAAAGATGAATGCCACAAAGTGTTTATTGCATTTTGCAAACAAGTAATGAATGAAAAGGGTCTTAAGATTGTAACAATTAGAGTGATCATGGAGGAGAATTTGAAAACAAGTTCTTTGAAAGTTTTTGTGATGAGAATTGAATCTCTCACAATTTCTCATCTCCTAAATTACCACAACAAAATGGAGTTGTAGAAAGGAATAATAGATCCCTTCAAGAAATTGCAAGAACCATGCTTAATTAGATGGATATTGCAAAACTTTTTTGGGTAGAGGTAATTAACATTGCACGTTATATTCAAAATAGAGTCTTAATTAGGTTAATATTGAATAAAACACCATATGAATTATGAAAGGGGAAAAAGCTTAATATCTAATACTTTAAACAATTTGGTTGTACTTGTTATATGTTAAACACTAAAGACAACCTTGGCAAGTTTGATTCCATATCACAAAAGTGCATCTTCATTGGATACTCTAAAAGATCTAAAACTTATAATATTTAATAGGGAAACTCATATTGCGGAATATTCAATCGTGTTAAATTTTATGACAAACAGCTTAATTTTAAAAAGTTAAAGCAAGTTGGTGATTGGGTACATTTACTAGAACTAGACAAAGTAGAAGCAGACAAACCAGAAGAACCTGAAAAATTAGAGAAAACAAGTAAATCAGAAGGAGATGACAAATCATCGAAGGATGAATCTGACCAAGTCAGAAGCAGTAAAGATAATTCAGAAGGGAGATCTGGATGGAAATACAACTTATTTCATCCTGAAACTCTAATAATTGGAAATGTAAATGATCATTTGAAGACCAGATCATCATTGAAAGACGCAAATTTGTTTGGTCTACTATCATCAATTGAACCTGATCTCTTTTGTTGCTTGTAATAACATTACATTATTTCAAATTGATGTTAAAAGTGCAATTCTAAATGGGTATATAAGTGAACAAGTTTATGTTAAGCAACCCCCATATTTTGAAAGTTTTGAATTTCCAAACCATGTGTTTAAACTTAGGAAATCACGGTTTAGTCTAAAACAAGCACCAAGGACATGATATGATAGACTAAGTAACTTCTTGCTTAAAAAAAATTGATTTTTTGTTTTGAAAGAGGACAAGTAGACAACACCCTGTTTAGAAAATCAATAGGAGATAACATTCTTATCATTCAAATTTATGTTGATGACATTACTTTTAGATCTACTAATGGCACTCTTTGTCAAGAATTTGCTAAGTTGATGCAGCTTGAATTTCAAATGAGTATAATGGGAGAACTTAAGATCTTCTTAGGGATACAAGTTTAGCAAAGTCAAAAAGACATATACATTCATCAAACCAAATATACAAAATAGGTTCTCTAGAAGTTTAAAATAAATGATTGTAAATCTATGGCAACGCCAATGCACCATACCTGTTAACTTGAAAAGGATGAATCAGACAAGAAAATTGACCAGAAAATATATAGAGGAATGATTGGATCATTGTTTTACCTTACTACCTCTAGACCTGATATTATGTTTAGTATGTGTGTGTTTGCAAGATTTCTGGCAAATCTAAGGGAATCTCATTTAACTATTGCTAAAAGGATATTTAGATACTTAAAAGGTACTATCAACATTGACTTGCTCTACAAGAAATCTACTAAGTAATATTTAAGTGGCTATTGTGATGTTGATTATACTAGAGACAAACTTTAGAGAAAAAGCACAAGTGGAAACTTCACATTTCTTTGTGAAAACTTAATATCATGGTAAAGTAAGAGACAAAACACAATTGCAATGTCAACAAAAGAGGTTGAGTACATTTCAACAGCTGGTTATAGTTCTCAATTGCTTTGGATGAAACATCAACATGAAGATTACAAGATTCTTGAGAGTAACATTCTCATATTTTATGACAACACTTTTTCCATTTGCCTAACCAAAAACTCAATCCTACATTCTAAAGTCAAACACATAAAAATCAAACATCACTTCATTAGGGACTTTGTTGAAAAAAGAGTACTAAATATCCAATTTGTAGAAGATGAACACAAATGGGCTAACATATTCATCAAACCACTAGTTGAAGATAGATTTGACTTTATTAGGGAAAATTTTAACCATACCTTTATACCTGAATGATGTTATGCGAAGCTTAGAGTAGTTTAGATTAATACTAGGATCATTTTTATTTTTTGATCATATAAGGTTATGTTTTTATGTTTTGTTTATTCTATTAAACAATAAAAAAAGGCAAATACCAAAAAAAAAAAGTTTTCACTTTCAAGTAGTTTTGACTGATGACAAAAGAACGTGAAAGGTATTTAAGAACAATAATGTGGGAAGATAATAAAAAAATTATTCGGACTTAAGGGGAGCCTTAACTCAGGGGATTCAAGTAATAAAAGAAAAATTGTTATTAAAATACAGTTTTGTCATCATAAAAAAATGAGGAGATTGTTGGAACCAAGTTTATTTTCCACTAGTAGTTTTCATGATAACAAAAGTAATTTGGGAGAAAAAATTATTGCACTAATGATTTCATTAAGTATGCATACATTAGAATAGGAAAATAAGAGGAAACGACTAGAGGATACCACCACCAGAGGAAGTAAAAAGCTTAGAGGAAACAAAATCAAATCAGTCAAATCCCAACGCTAGAAAAGTTCGCACATCTCCCTCTAATAGCATGATTCTGGTAGTTCAACGTGTTTCTACATATGCCTCTGAAGAATTATGTGCCTATTAAGATTCACCGTTCCTTTGAAGAATTATGTGTCGTTGAGGATTCAGCATGCCTATGATAAATAGTAACTTCCACATGCCTCTTATGAACAATATTTTTAAGCATGCCTCTAAAGTCTGAATCACTCATCAAGTCTACATCTAAAGCATATATTTATCTAACTTAGAAGACTGCAACTCATTACAAAGTGTTGTCTCTGATACATTACACACTTTGAAGTTGCATTGACTCTAGATATTGCAACTCGTACCAACATGCTGCCTCTGATACGTAGCAAACTCGAAAGTTGCACTAACTTTGATAATGGTGAAGGCACATACACGAGAAGGGGGGTTGAATTATGCTTGACTAAGTTGATAACTTTTTTATTATTTGATTAAATTGGTTCATACTTGATGATTAACTTGGAGTAAAAGCAATAGCAAAACTAAGGAGTGCATAAATAAAGTGACACAAGTAATTTTTTTTTTGGTTCACCACTAAGTTGGCTACATCCACTCCATTCACTCAAAAGGATTTAATCCACTAAATCAACAGCTTGAATTACAAAGCACCTGACTTTCTAAGTCAGTCTTCTCAAATAGCCTAACAACTTTTTAGGAACACACACACCTTGACTCTATCAGCCAAGTCATTTCCACACAATCTAACAACCCCTGATTGTTGAAGGCACGCTAACACGACCATCAGGTTTGCATACAAAGGTTTGGAACATGATTAGTTGCTTCTAACAAACTGATTATAACAATGACTATCACACTCTTAAAAAAGCACTTAGAAAATATTTCTCATTCGAACAAATGTTTCTCTCTTTAAACTCTAAAATGAATTTGGAATTTTGAGCATGAGTTCTTCTACACTTTTTTGGTTTTTCGATGATCTTCTTTTTCGGACTTGAGTATCTATATATAGATAAAATTAGGGCTTCAATTTAGTCCTTGTTTAATTTTGAATTGTATCTTCATTCCTAGCTTGGTCAACAACGATTTTATTCAAAAATAATTATAAGCAAGATGTTTTTTTGATAATTTGTTCTTTAGCTAATTCTTTATTTTTGAATCCAATATGAACAGTTCTTCTAGATAATGATTATATTCTTATTTTATTCAGATTGAGTTTATAAATTCTACATATTGATTTTTTTCGTATTTTGTTCAGATTTATTTTTTAAATTCTTCAAATGAAACTTCACTCCTATTATTTGTTTTGATCTCGGCAGGAATAAAGTGTTGAACTGATTCTTGAACTATCACAAGTAGGAATATGATTAAGTCCAAATCTGTATTTTGTCATTTGTCAAAATCTGAATCATATATTTGCAAATAATAAATGTATCTTCTTGTGAGTGTTTCTTCTTGTAACAATTCTTGATCATATCTTCTTGTAGATAAATCATGATCAAGTCTTCTTATAAATAATTCATATCTTTCTATGATAAATCTTGATAAAATCTTCTTGTAAATAATTCATATATTCTTTTAGATAAATCTTGATCAAATCTTCTTGTAAATAATTTATTTCTTCTTATGATAAATCTTAATCAAATCTTCATGTAAATAATTCATATCTTCTTGTAGATAAATTTTGATTCAATCTTCTTGTAAATAATTCATATCTTCTTGTAGATAAATCTTGGTCAAATCTACTTGTAAAAATTATTCATATCTTTTTGTGATAAATCTTGATCATATATTCTTCAAATTTTGACCATATCTTCTTTTCAACATGGTCAAAGATTTACTTCCATTATAAACCTGAATCAAATCTTATTTTAGATTGTCTTCAAAAACATGGATTTTTTCATACTATGTGAAGTCAAATATATTGCTCTTAAAAAATACTATTGTTAACAACAAAACTCTAAAATATACCACTTTGTTTGGCTTACTCTCTTCATTTGGATGTTGGATGAAGCATCGGCAGATGTTGGATGGACTATTGCAGTGCAAGAAGAGTTAATTGAATTCAACAGGAATGACGTTTGGGATCAATTTCCTAGACCAAAGAAGAAAATTATTGGAACCAAGTATGTTTTGAAAAATAAGTTAAATGAAAAAAGTGAAGTGGTCAAAAACAAGACAAGATTTGTTGCACAACGCTATAATCGGCAAAAGAGCATTGATTATAATGAGACATTTTATTTAGTGGCCATGTTAGAAGCTATTTGTATCCTAATTTCTTTTGTCGCAAATAATAACATTACATTATTTCAAATGGATGTTAAAAGTACTTTTCTAAATGGTTATATAAGTAAAGAAGTCTATGTTAAACAATCTCCAAATTTTGAAAGTTCTGAATTTTCAAATCACGTTTTTAAACTCATGAAATCTTTGTATGGTCTAAACCAAGCACCTAGGGCATGGTATGATAGACATAGTAACTTCTTGCTTAAAAATAACTTTGAAAGAGGACAAGTAGATAATACACTTTTTAGAAAATCAATAGGAGATGACATTCTTATTATTCAAATTTATGTTGATGACATTATTTTTGGATCTACTAATGGCATTATTTGCATAGAATTTTCTAAATTGATGCAGCTTGAATTTCAAATGAGTAAGATAGGAGAACTTAAGTTCTTCTTAGGGATACCAATTCAAAGTCAAAAAGGTATATATATTCATCAAACTAAATATACAAAAGAGATTCTCAAGAAGTTTAAGATGAGTGATTGAAAACTTATGGCTACACCTATGCACCCTACTGGTTCTCTTGAAAAAGATTAATCAGGCCAAATAATTTACTAAAAAACCTATTGAGGATTTATAGGATCCCTATTTTACCTTATTGCTTCCAGACTTTACATCATGTTTAGTGTATGTGTATGTGCAAGATTTCAAGTTGATCCTAGGGAGTCACATTTAATTGTTGTTAAGAGAATCCTTAGATACTTAAAAGGCATTACCAACATTACCTTGTTCTACAAGAAACCTATTGAGTACAAACTAAGTGGGTATTGTGATACTGATTATGCTGGAGATAAACTTCAATGAAAAATCACAAGTGCAAACTACACATTTCTAGGTGAAAATTTAATCTTTTGGTTAAGTAAGAGACAAAGCACAATTGTCATGTCAACAGCAGAAGCTGAGTACATTTCAGTAGCTGATTGTAGCTATCAACTACTTTGGATGAAATATCAACCAAAAGACTATAAAATCCTAGAAACCAACATTCCCATTTATTTTGACAAAACTTCTACCATTTGCCTAACCAAAAACCCTATACTTCATTCTAGAGCTAAACACGTATAAATCAAACACCATTTCATTAAGGACTTTGTTGAAAAAGGTCTTCTTAATATCCAGTTTGTAGACACCGAACAACAATGGCATGCCATATTCACCAAATCACTATATGAGGATAGGTTTGACTTCATCAAGAGAAACCTAAACTTTATTGTTTTTACCTAATTGATGTTGCGCCAATCTTTTTATTTCATACATAGGATAAATTTTATATTTTATGTTTATGTTATTTTCATTTTATTAATAAAAAAAAAGGCAAATTCAAGAAAAAAAGACAAGTTTCACTTTCAAGTATTTTCGTCTGATGACAAAAGGGGGAGAAAGATATTTGATAATGTGGAGAGAAAAAATACTTAGAAAAATACTTAGACTTAGGGGGAGCCTTAAGTAAGGCGGTGACAAAGTATTTAAAAGAAAAGTTGTTACAAAAATATTGTTTGGTTATCATCAAAAGGGGGATATTGTTAGAACCAAGTTGATTTTATACTTCGAGTTTTAATGTTAACAAAATTATTTTATGAGAATAATATATTTGACAACAAATAGACTAAAAGAAGATTTGTGTTTATGAAGAGAATCTAAAATAAGATTTGATTCATATTTATAATTGAAGAAAACCTTTGACCAAGTTGAAAAAAAAGATATGGTCAAGATTTGAAGAAGTATGATCAACATCTTATCAACAATAAGATATGAAATATTTACAAGAAGATTTGATCAAGATTTATCTACAAAGAAAATTGAGCAAGATTTATCACAAGAAACTATGAATTATTTACAAGAATATTTTATCGATATTTATCTACAAGAAGATATGAGTTATTTACAAGAAGATATGATCAAGAACTGTTTACAAGAAGAAACACTCACAAGAAGATACATTTATCATTTGCAAAGATATGATTTAGATTTTGACAAAGGACAAAATACAGAATTGGACTTAGTCATATTCCTACTTGTGAAAGTTCAAGAACTAGTCAAACACAATGTTCCCGCCCAAATAAAAGCAAGAAATAGGAAGGAAGTTTCATATAAAGAATTGGCAAAAGCAATCTTAACAAAATACGAACAGTATCAATCTGAAAAAGTTTACAAACTCAATATCAACAAAATACGACAATATCAATCTGAAAAAATTTCAAACTCAATATGAACAAAATACGAACATAATCAATCTAGAAGAACTTCTCATATTGGATTCAAAAATAAAGAACTGGTTAAAGAACATATTATCAAAAAAACATCTTGTTTATAGTCATTTTTGAATAAGATCATTGTTGACTAAGCTATGAATGAAGATGCAATTTAGAAATAAACAAGGACTAAATTGAAGCCCTAATTTTATCTATAAATAGATGCTCAAAGCTGAAGAAGAAGAAGATAATAGAAAAATCATAAAGGATTAGAAGAACTCAAGTTCAAAATTCAAAATTCATCTTAGAGTTCAACGAGAGAAACACTTGTTCGAATGAGAAATATTTTCTAAGTGTTTTTCTTAGTGTGTGATAATCATTGCTATAATTAGCTTGTGAGAAGCAACTACTCAAGTTCCAAACCTTTGTATTCAAACCCGATAGTGGTTTTAGTGTGCCTTCAACAATCAATGGTTGTTAGATTGTTCTGAGAAGACTTGGCTGGTAGAGTCAAGGTGTGTGTTCCTCAAAAGTCTGGGTTTGTCAGACTGTTTGAGAAAACTGGCTTGGAAGGTTAGGTGCTTTGTAACTCACATTGTTGAATTAAGTGGATTAAATCCTTTCGAGTGAAGGGACTAGATGTAGTCAAGTTAGTGGTGAACCAGGATAGATTACTTGTGTCGCTTTATTGTTGCACTCCTTAGTTTTGTTATTGTTTCTACTCCAAGTAAATCATCAAATTTGAAAAAGTTTAATCAAATAATGAAAAAGTTATCAACTTAGTCAAACACAATTCGACCCCCTTATCGTGTTTGCACCTTCATTAAGTTCTATAAAAGCATTCGTTCAAAGTTAAATACTCTAAGAGATGTTGTGTGGGAAAACCATTGTATCAAATCTGCTTAATAGAAGCAAAAACCAAAATTGTTTCCAAACTCTTGTAACTCAACCCAATAGTGGATTTAGTGTTCCTCAAGCAATCTTGGGTTATCAGATTATGTTGAGAAGACTTACCTTGAAGGGTTAAGGTGTTGTGTGCCTTCAAGAATTTAAGGTACTCATATTGTATGGTGAAGACTTGGCTTGTAAAGTCAAGGTGTTTGTGTTCCTCAAAAAGTTTGGGGCTGTCAGGCTGGTTTGAGAAGACTGATTTGTAGGGTCATGTGATGTGTAATTCAAGGAGTTGAGTTAGTGGATTAATTCCTTCTAAGTGAGGGGACTAGACGTAGCTACCAAGTTGGTGGTGAAAAATGATAAATTGTTTGTGTCACTTTAACCATGCATTCATTAGTTTTGTTATTGTTTTTATTCTAAGTCATTAAACTTGTACCAGTTTTAATCAAATAATAAAAAAGAATCCAACTTAAATAAACACAATTCAACCCTGCTTCTCATGTTTGCACTTTCACTATGTTATATTCGTCTGCCTCTGATAAGCTTGACAAGAAAGTGACCGTGTGACTCTGATAATCACATCATCACATCAAGCATCTGATCGTCAGACTCCGATTTATGTTGTATGATCTAAAAGAAGTCAACACTCTAATGAGAGTCAAAGCTCTAAAGAATACAAAACTCTTTTGCATCATCTGATGAACATCCTAAATCTGTTACTTGTATGAAGGTCGTTAAGATATGCTCTGAGCTTTGTATCCTCTACTTCCATGTCTTCAAAACAAGATATGCAGAATTATCCATGAAGATATATATGGACATAATTTAAGACTGATATGCATTAAATGGGGATTGAATATCTCTAACTTTAATATATTCAACAGATACTTCTTTTCTCTACTTAAGAATAACTCGCTCAAGTCAATTAAGCGGGTGAAAGAGAATGAAAAAGGCAATGTGTTAAAAATAAATTCAATAAAAAAAAAAAACACGTTTTATAAACCTTACTCTGTCTTAGTTCTTTTTCACTCATCTTAGTTCTTTATGATTCAACCTTACTCTGTCTAAACCTGTTTTATAAAACTAAGTTCAATGTTTTGATAAAGAACAATTTTATGTAAGGCATTCAAAGCATCTTTCAGAATCTGAAAAACACAATTCAAACCCATTTTTCTTGTGTTTTCCAACACCTTCAATTGTATCACTACTCGGTCTCTTGATTGAGCACTTTATCGTGTAAGAGTAAAGATCTCTTAGTGCTGGAAATATTAGGGAAATGGTCTGAAATAGTGTACGCTTTTGAATCAATCTTGTTTTTCTCTATTTTAAATTTTATTTTAATTTCTTTCAAAACCTGGGTTGACAAAGATTGCACGCAAGGACTGTAATTATTATCTAAAAAATAGTTAAAATGATTTAGCAGAACATCTATTTCTCAAATGTAAATTTCATCTTCTTTCCAAAGTTTTTTTAAAGGGTGTTTTATCTCCTTTAGGGCAAGATTCTTTGTGTCAAAGTTGCTCATATGCAACTCACTCTTCAATGATATTTTGAGTAGTAAAATAAAATATGTGTATGAGACAAGTGAATACTCAAAGAGAATAACAGACTTGAAAATGGATTTTAAATGTATCCCTTGAAACAAAGTAAACATCTCAAAATCATATCTATTGAGAGATACTTTCTTAGAACAAAATTATCTAAGGAAATATTTCATTGTGTGGCTCGTTCCTTTTTCAAAAGTAGAATGAAATTCCTTGTGTATTTTCTCTTTTAAATTTTTTTTATATGTTTTGAAAATTCTTTAAATTCTATTTTGTCTTCTTGTTGTGACTTTGGAAGATCTTCAATTACAAATTGGACAAAACTTGTATGCCTCTATAAGGCATATTGAGTTAATAAGTGAGAAGAGACTACTTACTAGTACTAATAATTATCCTCTGATAGAAAGAAGTATTAGTGAATACAACAAAATTGATAGTGCAAAGTAATGGAAACATTATAAGGCATTTAAACAATAAATCTTATCAGTCATGAAGAAGTTTCTAAAAACTTAAATGATCTAGGATATATGTTCAAATGTACACATAACTCTTTAGAAGAAATGGTGAGTAATGCAACCTCTTAATCAACACCATATTTTTTTTGGAACGTAGAATGACAACAAGTTGAAAATTCTCGTCGGAACAAAGATGATGTTTTTGAAATAATTATGAAACAAGATTATCCTCAAAGAAGATTGAATTGCAAGTAAATGGCAAAAACTCTCTTATGGAAGACCATTATCTGATCTAGCCACTAGAGAAGTTTGTACAACAAATGAGTTTAATTATCTTATCATCTAGTCAAACTCATGGTCATCTCAAAACCTAGAAGGAGCCACTTTAAAAATCCTCTAACAACAAGGTCTGAAGTCATTTATCTGTATGTTTAAGGACAAGGTTTTCGCCTTTAATGTATTGTGTGCTTAACTCATCATATGAGACTCATATATATGAAATCAAAGCACTAGAACAAATGATTGCATCTACTAATTTAGAAGAAAGATCAAATTCAAGATAACTCTACTTCTGGTTAAAAGATCCTCTGATATAAAAGTCCAACAACCTCTGGTAAGATAAGTGAAAGGAAAAATTTGCTAAATTACCCTCGTTTGTCACCGTCAGGTATCTTGTACTTTATTTTATTATTTTATGAGCACTTGTTTGTCTAAGTGATGAGAAATAATTTCTAAGAGTACAATATTGTAAACACCCTCTTGTGAGAGTATTCATAAAACCCTTAAACTTGTTCCTTTGTAACTGAGCCCAACAATGGTTGCATTCCTCAATAGCTTGACTATACTAAACTAGAAGATTGAGAAGACTTGAACACAATCAGTTTGACTAGCAAGTGTTCAATTAAGGTGTGATTCAACTGGTAAATTAGTAGATTAAATCCTTTAGTTTTAAGGGACTGGATATAACTATCGTGTTAGTGGTGAAGATAAATTGGTTGTATTGTTATGTGTTTCTATTTTATTTGCTCTATTTTTCATCACTTGGTTTTAATATTGTAAAATGTTTTTTTAAAATAAAATACAATTCAAATAAGG
>NC_021166.2:27983387-27998408 GCF_000331145.2 Cicer arietinum
GTTTCTCGATATATATATATATATATATATATATATATATATATATATATGTATATATATATATATATATATATATATATATATATACTTTGTTATTTTAATTGTAAAAGTTGGTATTAAATTTAAATTTTACCGTATATGTTGCGCATGACTTATTTCAAAGTTTTTTTTTTTTTAAATTACTAATTATTTTGAGAAAATAGTTTTAAAAGTATAAATTCCAATTTAGTGTATTTTTTAAAATACATTCTCGTGATCAAAATTTGAGGTTACATTTTGTGGTTTCAGAACAACGGTTGATCTTAGATCAGATTGTGAGTTAGGTGTCCTCAATTGTTCATATGCCGAGTAGAGTATTGGAGTCTTGTTTGGTCTATGTTTTGGTTTATTGTTTGGTATGTTTAATTGTGCATAGCAAGAATTTGACTTAAGGCGAATCGTGAAAGTAATTATAACTTAGGGGGACCGAGCCACTCTAACAATCAGAATCAAAATTGTGGAAAACAAGCAACTCGGAGTGTGCATGGTGTAAAAACTGAACTACATTGAACTACATTAATGATTTGGTTCACTTATTAAAAATCATTTTTAAATTAAATTCAGTGCACTTCTAAACCGGTTTAAAATTAATTTATAAATATAAACTACTTTAATATTTTGAACAAAACTTTAGTAAAAATTGATTTCAAAATAGTTATTCGAAAAAATAATTTTAAAATTCTTTTCATAAAAAATCTCAACTTTTTTTTAGAAAAATAAATGTAAAAAAACAATTTGAAATTCTTTTGGCAAATGTTTTTCAAATTTTTTAAGAAAACTTTTTTCGAAAAAAATTCAAGAAAAAGTTTCGACTTTTTTCTAAAAAATATCGAAAACTTTTCGGGAAACAAATGTTTTTTATTTTTCTCATAAATTTTTCAACAACAAAATTATTTAACTGTCTTATTTTATTTGAATTTTTTATTTATATTTTCTATATTTTTTTTCGAGAAAAATAAATTTCAAAAATTTTATAAGAAAAAAAATTTTAATTGAAGTTTAAAAAAATTTAAAATTATCAAACTTGTTTTTGAATTAAGTTTGGTTAGCTGAATTATTTTAAATATGTGGTCCAATTCATGAACCATTTAAATGGTTTGATTTTTTATAATGCAGGGCAATCCAAATTATCAATATGGTTTAATTAACCATATTTTTGAACACCCTTACAAACAACTAACCCATAAAACTATCCCCAGAACAAAAATCATGGACTAACTCAACCAATGAATCATAATTTTGAGATCGTAGAGGGATAATCATGACCAAGGGTTTGTTGTTACCGATTTAGGGAGGAAGGACATTATGCCCCTGAATGCACCGCCAAGAATGAGAATTTCTATAACTATATGAAGTTGGGGCATATGGAAAAGAACTACAAAGCTTCAAATGTGGAGTATTGGTCAAATGCAGCAAAGGCAACTCTTTCTATTGTTAAGAGACGTGTTGAGGCGGGTACTCAATCTAACAACTTGATTCAAGTGAATTGCGAGAATGCATGTAATACTCTAACTACACTTTTTGATTATGGGGAAACCTATTCATTTATTGCTATGGATTGTGTGAACTATTTGAAGATGGCAGTATTCCCATTGCCTTTTGATTTAGAAGTTACTACTCCTGCCAAAGCATTGATTGGGGGGGGGGTTTGAATTGTGTATTCGGTTTTAAAGAAATTTATGGGATAATAAATGGTGAAAATAAAACAAGAAAAAATCAGAGGCAGTAAATAGAGGGAAAAGGGATAACACAGTAATTTATCATGTTTCACTATCAACCTGGTAGCTACGTCTAGTCCCTTTACACAAAAGGATTTAATATAGTAATTCAAAGCATATTACAACCACTTAACTTTCATCAGTTAAGTTTTCTCAACATCCAACTTAAAAACCACAAGTCCTTGAGGATTTACAACCACTATCGGTCTAGGTAACACAAGTATTTGGTTTCTATTTCTGGATTTATTCTCACTGGAGGTTGTTTACAATATTGCTCAAAGACTTAGCACAACTAGAATGATATTACAATTAAGTGCTAAATAAAATATAAGTACTTGATGATTGATTGATATTCAGCTCGTATAAGTTTTCTTCTTGTTGCTTCATATATGGTTGTGTAGGATTCCTCAAGTGGTGAGAACCATTTATAAATTGCTTCTTCTTCTTTTGATTCCAACATTCAGATTATTTAATCTTGGTTACTTAATTTTCTAATCTTCATGTTGCATTCAAGTTCTAAGGAATTTTGCTTTGATTTATGTCTTTATGCTTAGTCGGCCGTTGCTTTGAAATTTTTTTTTTTTGTTCTTGAGCTTTGAATTTTCTTATCGTTATTTGACGGTTGTTGCAATTTATTTCTTGTCAGTTACTGAAATTCAATTCTTGATTGTTGTTTGTCAGTCACTAAAATTCAATTATTGATAGTTGCTTTGATTCTAGGATGTTTTATCTTCAAATTCATTGATCTATTGTCGTGAATTTGAGTTGGACCATTTCTATTTGATGAGATATTCAATTCAGTGCAATTAAGAATGTAATTGACTGGGCCCTTTAATCCATTCAAATGTGAACAGAAATAATTGCTTTGTCATTTGAATCTTCAGTATCAGAGTCAGAGGTAGTGAGCCTTCATCGGATTTTGTTTCTAAGTCGTATGTAGAACGTATCTTCGAAGTTAGCTTCTAGAGTCATGACTTTTATTAAAGTCATAGTCGTTGACTTTTTCATAACATTGACTTTTTATGTTGTGTTGATTTTTCATTTTGTGGTTGACTTTTCATTAGAGGCATTGACTTTCCTCATAGTTTAACGCTTGCTTTTGTTGGAGGTAGAGTCTAAAAAATTGAGTCAGAAGTTGTGTGAAGTTCTTAGTCAAACCCAATCATCTTTTGGGTGTTGAATTATTGGCTTGAGGCAACTTAGTAGAGATAGAGTCGGCATTGTAAATCAGAGTCAGATGCTTGTCTCTGAGTTGCTTTGTTGGAGGCAACTTATTGGAGCATGTTGCACTTTACTTTAGAGTCTTATCTTTAGAGGTAGAACATTGGAGGCAGATTATCAAAGTTAGATCCTTATACTCAGATGCTTAGAAGCAGAGGCAGATCCTAATAGGCATCTCCTTAGGACACTACGAAGGGAGCGTGTTGTTCTTTTCCTCTAATATGTCCTTTTATTTTGTTTCCTCTCAATATGCTTGCTTCCTCTGATTTACAGTTCAACACAGTGAAGGGCACATGTTATTCCTTTCCTCTGATTTATTTGCTTCTTCTGGTGACTTCCTTTGGTCACTTCATCTGGCTATATCCTCTGGTTTAGTTGTATTCCAATGCGTTTGCAATTGAAATTCGATGATTACCTCCAATAAGAGAAGTAGAGTTCTTTATCAATCTTCACCTAGGAACTCAACCAATCTTGATTGAATTGTATCGGATGTCACCCTCATAGTTGAGTGAATTTATGAACCAAATACAGGATTTGTTGACAATCAAGTTGATTTGTGACCGTATTCGGTCAAAATAAGTTAAGAAAATGGTAAGTGTAGTAAACAAGGTAGTTAAACATTGACGTCTCACAAGGATCTCAAATATAACAATAACCAAAATTAAGAACTTGTAACGAATTAAATAAAAAAAAAGTGGTTTATTTAGTTTGAAAATAGATTGAGTAATTATAGAGAATGATCAATTAATAGAAACAATCAATGCATTGATTTTAGGAGTTCTTCGTTGGGACTCTATCATATGTGATAAATAAACAATAGTTCTATGTGTCCAACATAGAAATTGTAGCTTGGCTTCTTAGCTTTCCAACACATCCTAGATCACCTCAATCAGACAACTAGAATTCAAGTTATGGTCTACAGGATGAGAAAGTTCAAGAGACTAGTATAAACTAAAATTACTTAAGGTAATCGCTAAAGCCCAATAATAACATAAATATGGTAAACATGGTAAAAAAGTAACTATTAGACAAAATAAACATTGAAAACCAAAAATCACAACCTATAAAAAAGTGTATATGAATGTGTTTATCAGAAGTTCATTAGGTCAAGTGTTTTCTCGTGGGAAGTGTCGATGTTATTGGTAAAGAATAAGGATGGACGCTCACATTTGTGTGTGGATTATAGGCAACTTAATAAGGTGACTATTAAGAAATAGTATCCTCTACCACACATCGAAGATTTGATGGACTAGTTGGGAGGAGCAATCATATTTTCTAAGATTGATTTGAAATATGGATATTATCATATTATAGTAGAGGAATAAGATTGTCAAAAGACTGTGTTTAGAACTCGTTAAGGACACTACGAGTTCTTGTCATGCCTTTTGAATGACTAACAAGCCAACAATTTTTATTGATTATATGAACATGATTTTTCATCTGTTTTTAGATAGGTTAATCGTAGTGTTTATTGATGACATTTTTATTTACTCAAGGAACCGAGAAGAACATGAGGAACACTTGCGTCAAATGATGCAAGTTTTGCTTGACAAGTTGTTGTATGCTAACCTGCCAAATTGAGAGAGAAGACGATGTGAGACTATGATGAGTGGACAAGGTAATGTGTTTGTGTTTTAAGAAAGAAATGAAAAAAGAGAGATGGAAAAAGCTGTTGGTTGGTACGACCTCGTAATAATCGGAATATATCAGAATGTATCAGTTCTTTATGAAATTAAATCAATTTCACACACACAGCGGAAATTAAATTGTGGCATACAAGATTAGCAAGGTCTGTTAGATTGATATGAGATTAACCAAGATGCATACAAGTCAAATTATCAGATTAAACAATATTACTTATCACAGAATATGTTTAACATGCATCTAATATTAATCACATATACAAATATATCAAGATAGAAAATTAAAGGAGTTAAGGGTTAGAGAAGATTGCACCAAGAATTTATACTGGTTCAGTTGTCAACTTGACAACCTACATCCAGTCCTGAAAATCAAAACGGATTTCAGATTTTCTTCTCCAATAGAAAGAATCAATTACAGATTGTCCAGTTTCCTCCCCGAAACCTATCTATCTTAATGATCTCTTTCCTATTGATCACCCTCTGATCCTTGTAGATACTCAGCAATCTAACACAGAATCAAAGTCCGACTCTTTCTTGTTGAGCACTCTCACCCAAGAAAGTAGCCACCAGTTTCTAGCTGGCTTTTCTCGCTTTCGTTTTTGTTTCAAAGAATTATTACAAACAGAATTAAGGAAGAACAAAAAAGTAGTCTTCAATCTTGGTCAATGTGGCTTCTCACAATTCTGGATATTCAAAGATTGTTTATGAGAACCCTTGTCTTTCAAGATCACTTTTCCAGCTATCTTTTTGATTGTTGATAATCTTCTTTTTCTTTGATCTGAAAAAGTAATCTCAGTGTATTAACCAAGTGTTATTGTATATCAAGAATATTCAAAGTATATTTCAGATTGTTATCATTATTATTATCATTATCATTATTGAAAGAAAGATTGAAGACAGTTTATATAGTTTCTGAAAAACATATTAATCAATCGATTTACCAATCGATTTCGTAAAGTGATAAACCAGTCTAATCGATTTGCCAATCGATTATCGTGTGTCTTGTTTTTCTTGAATCTTGAAACTATATAAGCCAATCGATTTGCCAATCGATTCTTTAAACAACAATTTTCAGTAATTATGTTAAGACTGATATGAATCGATTTCGTAATCGATTGCAGATGTTATGTTCAAACTGAAACACATATCAATCGATTGCGTAATCGATTTATCAAGTCTTCATAATCGATTAACAAATACTTAAAATCGATTTGATCACACGCTCAGAGTTCACTGGGTTTTCAAAAGGTTCTGTCAATCGATTTGCCAATCGATTGTGTTTAAGTCAGTGACTCAGCTATTTTGATGTTAATCGACGTGCCAATCGATTTGTATGTATTTGTCTGAAAACGTTCTTACCTGGGATTTAGTTCAATCGATTTCCCAATCGATTGCAACCAAATTTAACTTGATTGAAATTTTACAACATAGATTGTCCAATCGATTTGTATGTCACAGGAAAAGTTATTTTGCAAGTGATATTTAAGCAATCGATTTGCCAATCGATTACCATTAAAACTGGGGTACCACTGTGACTTGTCCAATCGATTTCCCAATCGATGTATTTCAATCAGGTTTACTTTGTGAGATGTATAATCGATTTGTCAATCGATTACCCTCAAAACTGGGGTGCTACTGACTTGTGCAATTTTCATTTCTAATTCAGTCAGTCGATTGCCCAATCGATTATACCAACACAAACAGTTGTGTTTCCTTACACCCTTGTTATGAAATCGATTTCCCAATCGATTTGCTTCAGTCAAAAGTCAACTTTTGTTGATTTCTTGTGTTCCAAGCAACCTGTTCCAAGTGTGTAGGATTTGATTGTTGTTCCTGAAATCTTGCTCAATTCAAATATTAGATTTATCATGTATTGTATGAACATTGTTGAATTATTAATTATGTCAAAATTAGGAATCAAAGGATCAAAATCCAACAATCTCCCCCTTTTTGGCATAATTGACAATTCATACAATTGTAACTTGAGCATTTCAAAACAACAAGCATAAGTGTATTATAAACTACATTATTAATTATTATTTCGTATCAGAGCAATCAGAGCAAAAACAACATCAGATAAAGATAATGCAACTAACAAGTTATAATTTTTCTCCCCCTTTGTCAGTTAAGTCAAAAAGGCAAAAAAAAAAATAATTTCTCCCCCTATGTTAAAGAACATATGCATTGAGGGTGAAATCATATAACATAGTGCATCAGAAACAATGAAGTTTATATGTAGAAAGGCAAAATCAATCAATGCAATTAATGAGCAACTTAGATGAATAAGCCAAAAAGATATAACATTTATAAAAAATTCATCATACATCACAGAATTATAACAAGTCAGAGCAAAACAGTATGAAACCTAAGGGTCCTAAACACCTAGTGTGGGCTGGTCCTCACTATCATCTAAGGGAGAGGTTGAGACCGCTGTATTAACCTCAGCAGGTGTCTCCTCACCGTGAGTCTCAGGGTTAACTAGGGGGTTTGGGTTAGGTTCATCCGTAGCTTGTCGACCAATCTCTGCGACGTCTTCAAATGACAGTTTGATGCCGAGGTGTGTCTGAATCTCATCCACATTTTGAACAACTGAGTTCAAGGAGGCTTGCATAGTCCTTAAACTTGCTTCTACTCTGGACTGAAATTCCAACACTTTGGCATTGTGTGCCATCTGAGCTTCAATGAATTCCAAAATTCTGTTCACAAAATCAGGAGTAGCAGATTCAGTAACTGGTGGAGGCTGAGACTGAGGTTGAGGTTGGGGCTGGACAGGGTCAGCAGCTGCTTGAGGTCTTATCCATTTACCATGTAATCGCTTCAGTTGCATCTGATTCACTATCGATTCACCAAACACCAATGTCGTTTTAGCAGATTCCTCATTTCCAAATGAGACCTTGAAGTGTTTGAGAATTTTAGTTATCAACTGTGGATAAGGCAGCATCAGCTTGCTTTGAGATGCTTCCAACATGTGCCTTAGCACAATCCAACACCAGCTCATCCTTAACTCTTTGGATAAGCCCCACAACAGTATGATGTCCAACTTCTGGACTACTGCGTGATTTCCCGATCGTGGAACCAGCATACGCGTCAAAGCATACATCAACATCCTCTGTTGAACCTTCATCTGACCAATGGGCAGTGAAATCGATTCAACAAACCCATCGACCATCAGGTCTTTAACTGCGGTATGCCTATCAAGTGTTTCTTCCCAACCTTCATCGGCAGTGTCGGCTTCTGTGCTGCCATCAATAGATTTGCCGTAGAAAGGCAATCCAGATAAAGTTGAGAAATCATCAAAAGTCATTGTAATTCTTTTTCCCTTAACTGAAGCAGTAAAACCTTCTTCAGTCATCTTGAATGTAGAATAAAACTCCCTGATCAGCCTTGGATAGCTGTCGAGTGTAGAAGACAGAAAACTTTCCAATCCATGAAACCTGAGGTGGTTCTGAAAAGTAAATTCCACAACATCAAAATATTCAAAATCCATGGTTCTAGCTTCATGAATTTTCCTTTTTGCGAAGTCTGTAGACAAAGATGGTTGTACCTCCTTTTCCTTAGGTGCAGAGACCTTCTTAGGAGGTGGAGAAGAAGTAGGCTTCTTCTTCCTTTTCTGAGTAATTACTTTCATGGCATCAGCCATGAGCTTTTCAGTAGGGGGCTCTTTGCGTTTCTTCGACTTTTCCTGGATTGGGGCAGGAGCTTTTCCTTTATCCTTTGCAAGTATTTTGTGAGTTGGGATGGGTACTCTTTTTGTTAAAGTTGGAGGTGGTGATGGTGTTTCACTGGTGGAAGAAGATGATGGAGATGGAGTGCGTGCTTGAGTCTGTTTTACTCGGGCCATATCAACAATTTTGTGTAGATTCGAAGTAGGTAGAATGTAGAATGCAGATTCAAACAAATGCAGAGACAGAAGAATGAAGAACACAAGAGAAAAGCAGAGAAAATCTGGAAAACAAAGTGCAGAAATCGATTTAGAACTGTTCCTTTTATACTCTTGACCTAGTAAATCGATTTCCCAATCGATTAGGTTACCGTTGCTGGGAATCCTCAATCGATTCAGTAATGATGAAGTGCCAACGGCTAGTAACTTTGAGTAACGGTCATATTTCAAATCGATGTTCAAATCGAATTCCAGTTTTACTTAATCGATTCCCAAATCGATTGTCTTAAGGTTGAACACTTAGCTAATCGATTTCCAAATCGATGCTCGTGAAGGTTAAAAAAAAATTTCTGAAATTTTGAATCCTGGGCTAAAGTAATCGATTCCCAAATCGATTTTATAAACCTTTTACCATGCTGGTAATCGATTTCCAAATCGATGTAACTGGAAAACATTACTGAAAAGTACCAGAATCATCAAAAACTTACACTTCACTAGGATCAATGATCCCTAGTTTCATCCTTATGTTCAAAAAACTTTCTTTTGGCAATGCTTTTGTGAAGATATCAGCTAATTGTTCTGTAGTGTTCACATACTCAAGTTTGATAACTCCATTCTGAAAGTGGTCTCTTATGAAGTGATGCCTTACCTCAATGTGTTTTGTCCTTGAATGCATTACAGGGTTCTTGGTTATGCTGATAGCACTTGTGTTATCACACATGATCGGCACTGTTCCCAAATCGACACCGAAGTCCATTAAATGCTGTTTCATCCACAAGATTTGAGCACAACAGCTCCCAGCTGCTATGTATTCAGCTTCTGCAGTAGACAATGCAATACTTGTTTGCTTCTTACTGAACCAAGACACTAGAGAATTACCAAGCAAATGACATGTTCCTGAAGTACTCTTTCTGTCAAGTTTACAACCAGCAAAGTCTGAGTCTGAATAACCAACCAAAGTACATGTTGAACCTTTTGGATACCACAAACCAAGACTTTTAGTACCTACCAAGTATCTGAAAATTCTCTTTACTGCACTGAGGTGAGATTCCTTCGGATTCGATTGATACCTTGCACACATACAAACACTGAACATAATATCTGGTCGGCTTGCTGTAAGGTAGAGCAGAGATCCAATCATACCACGAAATCTAGTGACATCTACAGGCTTACCCTTCTCATCTCGGTCTAAGAAATTTCCTTGACTCATGGGTGTATCAATGGACTTAAGTTTATCAAAGTTAAATTTCTTTATCAAATCAGAACAATATTTGGATTGACTAATGAAAATGCCTTGCTTGCTTTGGTTAATTTGAAATCCCAAGAAATATGACAGTTCACCCATCATTGACATTTCAAATTTACCTTTCATTAAGTTTTCAAATTCTTTGCAAAGTTTATCATTTGTTGATCCAAATATGATGTCATCAACATAAATTTGGACCAGCAAGATGTCATTTTCAGTAGTTTTTGTAAAGAGTGTCTTATCAACATTTCCTCTTGAAAAATTTTGTTGAATGAGGAAAGTGCTGAGTTTCTCATACCAAGCTCTTGGAGCTTGTTTCAACCCATAGAGGGCCTTTGAGAGTTTATACACATGGTTAGGAAAATCTGGATTTTCAAAACCTGGTGTTTGACTCACAAAAACTTCCTCTTGGAGGTCTCCATTGAGAAAGGCACTCTTCACATCCATTTGATATAGATTGAAGTCCATGATACATGCATAAGCCAATAAAATTCTTATGGCTTCTAGTCTAGCTACTGGGGCATAGGTCTCATCAAAGTCTATTCCCTCCTCTTGACTATAACCCTTTGCAACTAATCTGGCTTTATTCCTAGTTATCACACCATTCTCATCTAACTTATTTCTGAACACCCACCTAGTTCCTATAACATGCTTACCCTCTGGCCTAGGTACCAAGTTCCACACCTTGTTTCTCTCAAACTGGTTTAACTCCTCTTGCATAGCAAGTATCCACTCACTATCTAAAAGGGCTTCCTTAATGTTCTTAGGTTCAATCTGAGATACAAAGGCTGTAAAGTTACAAAACTGACTAAGGCTTCTCCTAGTTGCAACACCTTTAGAGATATCGCCTATAATGTTGTCTAAAGGGTGGTTTCGGTTGAACTTCCATTCCTTAGGCAACTCACAGGTTTCTATAGGTTCTACAGGGTCTGCACTAGTTGGAGGGTCAGCTATAGGTTGTTCTAGTGGTTCAGATTCTACAACATCATCCAAAATGTCAATAACCTTAGAAGGAGTTTTGTTCAAGTTTTCTGTAAAAGATTCATCAAACTTTACATGAACTGACTCTTCTATGGTTTTTGTTCTTTTGTTGTAGATTCTATAGGCCTTACTAGTTTGGGAATATCCTAGAAAGATACCTTCATCTGCCTTAGGGTCAAACTTTCCTAGGTGTTCTTTGCCATTGTTTAAAACAAAGCATTTACAACCAAAGATTCTAAAGTAGGACAGGTTTGGTTTTCTACCCTTGTAAAGCTCATAGGGTGTTTTCCTAAGCAGGGGCCTAATGAGAACTCTATTCACTACATGGGTGGCTGTACTAATTGCATCTGCCCAAAAGTACTTAGGTAGGTTGGAGTCCTTAAGCATGGTCCTAGCTAACTCTTCTAGGGATCTATTTTTCCTCTCCACTACCCCATTCTGCTGTGGTGTCCTAGGGGCTGAATAGATGTGGTTGATTCCATTTGATTCACAATAATTTTGAAAAAGATCATTTTGGAATTCACCTCCATGATCACTTTTTATTGAAACAATTTTCAAATCATTCTCATTTTGTACTAAAGCAGCAAACTTTTTGAAAACAGAGAATGTATCACTTTTATGAGCTAAAAAGTAAGTCCATGTGAATCTAGAATAATCATCAACCAGCACATATCCATACAGGTTTCCACCTAAACTCTTAACTTGGGCAGGTCCAAAAAGGTCCATGTGAACTAGTTGTAAAACTCTATTTGTTCTAACCAAGTCTATAGAGGGAAATGGAGTCTTAACCAGTTTACTTTTCTCACATGCATCACACAGTCTATCTTTAGAGAACTTCCTATTTGGTAGACCTAAGACTAACTGTTTGCTGACAAGTTTATTCAAATGATTTATGTGTATATGAGCAATTCTTTTATGCCAAAGCCATGTTTCATCTGAGTTGGATAACAAGCAGCATACAGCACTAGGTACAGAATTGAAATCCAACATGTAAATGTTGTTGATTCTGTCCCCAATTAGCTTTATGTGTTTGTCATCTTTATGCTCAATAATGCAAGATTGTGATGAAAAACTTACTTGAAAACCTTTGTCACATAGCTGGCTTATACTCAGTAAGTTGTGCTTTAATCCTTCAACATATAGCACATTTTTGATTACTGCAGTTGATTCATCGCCTACATCACCAATTCCAATGATTTTTCCTCTGTTGTTATCACCATATTTGACAAAGCCTCCTTCCTTTAATGTCAGGGAAAGGAATTTGGATTTGTCACCAGTCATGTGCTTTGAGCATCCGCTATCTAGATACCATGAGTGTTTCGTGGATGTCAAGCACACCTGCAATACAAAATCAGAATTTTGTTTTAGGTCCCCAATTTAAATTGGGTCCTGGTTGGTTAGTGTCAAACACAGATTTCTTTTCTATCCAAACTAGCTTCCATCCTTGATTGGCTAATTTTTTAAATTTGCAATTAGACACAAAATGTCCCTTTCTGCAACAGAAATGACATCTGCCATCAAAGGATGAATGTTTATTTGGTTTAGTAAAGATGTCATACATACTCTTAGCAATAGCAGATTTTTGACCATGTTTGACATTTCTGGTTTGCATATAACCAATACCAGATCTGTTTTTATTTTTTCTTTTGACATGCATATTTGGTGTATATCCTAAACCAGATTTTTCATGAACATGTCTTTGATTGCTAAGTATGACATTTAGCTTATCTTTACTATTTGCAAAATTTAATAAATCAGATTTTAATGATGCAACAGTATTTTCAAGTTCAATGCACTTTGCAGATTTTTCTTGTGAATCCTTTTTCAGTTGTTCACATAAATTTTCAATTTCTTTATGCTCAACATTCATTTGTTCAAGCATTTTCTTTGTGCTTAACAACTGTTTTATGGAATTCACATAATCATCATGCAGTTCATTGAAAGCTTCTTGAAGTTCATCATAGGTTGGATTAGATTGTGAACTAACCTCATTTTCTGATTCTGAATCTGTATCTGCCATGAGACACAAGTTGACTTCTTCTTCATCAGAAGATGCAGAGGATTCATCGTTATCATTCCATGCAATATAAGCTTTTCTGGTTTTGGTGACTGGTTCCTTGCCTTTTGATTTTGTAGCTCTATTCTTGTTTTGCAATTTGTAGCATTCTGACTTTATGTGACCAGTTTTACCACATTCATAGCATGTAATGGTCTTGTTGTCAGTAGTCTTGGAGCTAGATGGTTTTCTGAATTTGTTGTCTTTCTTCTTCAGAAACTTCTTGAATTTCTTGACAAGCAACCCGATTTCCGGCTCTTCAGATTCACTACTGGATTGATCTGAGCAGCTATCTGATTCAGTTTTCGATTGCTGGGCTTGAACCTTCAGGGATAGTCCTTTCTTTTTGCGGCTTTCCATCTCTGATTCGTCCAGTCGATGTAATTCCATTTCGTGTTCTCTTAGTTTACCAAACAAAGTTGCAGTCGTCATCTTTGCTAGATCTTTAGATTCTGCTATGGCTGTTATCTTTGGCTGCCATTCTCTGGTTAGACAACTCATAATTTTTCCAATCTGCTGTTCGTTATCCACTTGCTTTCCCAATGCATGAAGATTATTCACAATGTGTGTGAATCTGGTTTGCAGATCACTGATGGATTCGTCCCTTTTCATGCTGAATAATTCATATTCGTGCATCAGTGTGTTTACGCGAGCTCTCTTCACGTCTGTGGTTCCTTCATGTGTTTCTTGAAGAATGTCCCACATTTCTTTTGCTGACTTGCAGTTTGACACTCTAAAAAATTCTTCTGCACAAAGAGCAGATGTTATAATGTTCTTAGCCTTTGCATTATAACCTACCTTTTTCTTGTCATCATCTGACCAGTCGGCTCTAGGCTTGAGAATCATTGAGTCATTCGTTCCTGCAATCTTGGGAATATATGGACCGTTTTCAACAGCGTCAAGGATGTCTATGCCACTGGCTTCCAAGAAGATTAGCATCCTGTGCTTCCAGTACATATAAGCTGTTCCGTTGAAAGCTGGAGGTCTTGCTAACGATGCGCCTTCTCCCAGAAAATCGTTTGAGGCCATAGTGCTTTTATGAGTATTACCTCTCGAAAAGTTAGGCTCTGAGGCCAATTGTTGGTATATATGACCTCGTAATAAGCGGAATATATCAGAATGTATCAGTTCTTTATGAAATTAAATCAATTTCATACACACAGCGGAAATTAAATTGTGGCATACAAGATTAGCAAGTTTTATTAGATTGATATGAGATTAATCAAGATGCATACAAGTCAAATTATCAGATTAAACAATATTACTTATTACAGAATATGTTTAACATGCATCTAATTTTAATCACATATACAGATATATCAAGATAGTAAATCAAAGGAGATAAGGGTTAGAGAAGATTGCACCAAGGATTTATACTGGTTCAGTTGTCCACTTGACAACCTACATCCAGTCCTGCAAATCCAAACGGATTTCAGATTTTCTTCTCCAATAGAAAGAATCAATTACAGATTGTCCAGTTTCCTCCCCGAAACCTATCTATCTTAATGATCTCTTTCCTATTGATCACCCTCTGATCCTTGTAGATACTCAGCAACCTATCACAGAATCAAAGTACAACTCTTTCTTGTTGAGCACTCTCACCCAAGAAAGTAGTCACCAGTTTCTAGCTGGATTTTCTCGCTTTGTTTTTGTTTCAAAGAATTATTACAAACAGAATACAGAAAGAACAAAAAGTAGTCTTCAATCTTGGTCAAAATGGCTTCTCACAATTCTGGATATCAAAGATTTGTTTATGAGAATCCTTGTCTTTCAAGATCACTTTTCCAGCTATCTTTTTGATTGTTGATAATCCTCTTTTTCTATTTGATCTGAAAAAGTAATCTCAATGTATTAACCAAGTGTTATTGTGTATCAAGAATATTCAATGTATATTTCAGATTGATATCATTGTTATTATCATTCATGTTATTGAAAGACAGATTGAAGACAGTTTATATAGTTTCTGAAAAACACATTAATCAATCGATTTACCAATCGATTTCGTAAAGTGATAAACCAGTCTAATCGATTTGCCAATCGATTATCGTGTGTCTTGTTTTTCTTGAATCTTGAAACTATATAACCCAATCGATTTACCAATCGATTCTTTAAACAACTCAGTTTCTAGCTGGCTTTTCTCGCTTTCGTTTTTGTTTCAAAGAATTATTACAAATAGAATTAAGGAAGAACAAAAAAGTAGTCTTCAATCTTGGTCAATGTGGCTTCTCACAATTCTG
>NC_021166.2:27998908-28009338 GCF_000331145.2 Cicer arietinum
GCAAAAACCTTGATCTAACTCTCACCCAACCTTGGGTTACTAGTTTTGAAGAAAAGAAAGCGACGAAAATGAAAACGGGAGAAAGGAGAGAATTTGGTTCACGGTCACAGAGGAAGAAGACGATGGATTTGGTTTTCCTTCCTTTTTCCTTTCCTCTATTCTCTTTCCTTTCTATTTCCTTTCCTTTCTTTTCTATTTCCTTTTCCTTTCCCCTCAATCAAACATATATACATAAATATATATATAATAAATATAACTTAACAAATATCTCAAATCTAGATATTTGTTAAATTACCATTTCTCCCGTAACGCATTAAATTCTACGTAAAGGATTCACCGCAGTTAATTTCAATTTATTTATCGACGAGAATTCTTAATTGGCATCAAAATATCTTTTTGATTATAAAACTCCAAAATATTATTAACTTTGGCTTAAAAGCCTCCGAGACAAAATCCAAAATACACCAAAAATACATAAATGGTACTTTAAAATTATGGGTCTTACATTTATGTTAGTGGACAATTATCAGATAAGTAAATGCAGTTTTAAGTGGTTAAACATCAGAACTACTTTGGTGTCCCTAAATTGATAGTATAAGGTTTGTACTAGATTTGTGTTAGTTTTAAATAAAAAATTATTGTTCAAAAAAAATAATCTTCATAACGAACTCTCCTTGAATAGTGAATAATATGAGAGTAGTAGTCACTAGTCGCAGCAGCCTTTTTTGTTTGTACAAACGGTAGCCTTTCTTTATCGGTAGCTGAGTACACCTACTGTAACAATTTTTTAAGTCTCGTGGATGGTGTATGTGATCTTTTAGTCAATTCATAAATTAGGGGTGGACAACGAGCAGGTTCGGATCCAAAATGTCAATCTGATCCAAATCACGGGTGAAATTTATATGTCCACTTACACCCATTTTTGCATACGGGAACGACGTGTCACGATTTTGGGGTTAACGGATTTACGGATAGAGTTGTTACAGATAAGTTTCAAACAACTAGTAAAAGATCCAAATAAAAATAAAAAAACATCAACCCCCCTAAGATCAGATCTCTATCAAACAAACCCAAATAAAAAGGATGCAAGAAAACTAAGTCTCGAGAAGAAATAAAAAAGAAGAAGACGAAAACGATGATGGAGAAAAACGAATGGTTATCCTCCGGTTTTTGCTGATGGAAAGTCATAAGCAGAAATAGCATCGCTGATAGCTTCAAAAAGACGGAAAAATAAGAATATGAGGTGAAATTGTGCATCTAAATTTTTTGAGAGCTACTAGAGTTTCAAATAAAGTAAAGTAATATTAACAAGCAAATTGAGTTTTTAATTTTTAAATTCTTACACCGATTCATTTTATAATTCTAGTATTTGTGGCATTATTTTAATAATTTTTTATCATAAAGTTGTGTCTATAAATACAATAATAAATGATTAATTATTCCAATAAAAAACATTAGTATTCTACTATTTTCATTGTCCACCGAAAATGCAAACATTAATTATTTCGCAATTTCAATCCACAATATGCGTGTAAATTCTAAAATGGCATATGGGTTTAATCAATTTTAAAATTTTCAATCGTACCCACCCATTTTAATCCACTTGCAACTGTTTTTGTCAGGTGTTTACTCGACCCAAACTGATGTGGACCAACCCTACATGAAGGCTAATGAGCTTCAAGAACTAGGAGCGGAAGGACCATTGACTAGAGGGAAGGTTAGGAAGCTAAAAGAACAATTAGAGAAACAAATTGTTAATTTTCTTAGTCTTATGACCTATGAAAAGATTGATCCACATTATATTAATCTTTTGGTCATAGAAATATCTTAAGACTTAACTTAAATTTTGGGATGTAATAATCATACTATAATTAGGAATTATGTTGACTTGTGTGTGTGCCTAAATATTTGGTAGCTTAGGCACAATGTCATTAGTTTTGTGTAGCCTAGGTACCATATTATTTTGTGTTAGGCTATATATGCCTTTTTATTGTAATAAAGAAGGGACTTTTTTTAAAAGAATAAAACACTTAGTGTGAGGTTAGAGAAATGCTCTCTAGGGTTCTTCTTTGAAGCAAATTTGGCGATTTCTATAATTTAGTGGTGATTCTACCTTGATCTATCATTCCTTGTTGTGGAATGTGGCGATTTCTATAATTTCATTCCTTCTCCATATTTTCTTCTTTGTGTTCTCCATTTTATTTGGTTCACTTCCACTCATGATTTCAACAACAACAAACAACAAAGTACCAAATAAAATAGAGAACACAAAGAAGAAAATATGGAGAAGGAATGAAATGGTAGAAATTGCCACACTCCACAACAAGGAATGATAAGATCAAGATAGAATCACCACAAGAGTAGGAGGTTGTTGATAAGATCCAAAATTGGTTCAAAGAAGAACCCTATAGAGCATTTCTCTAATCTCACACTAAGTGTTTTCTTCTTTCAAAAAAGTCCCCTTCTCTATTATAATAAAAAGGCATATATAGCCTAACACAAAATGACATGGTACCAAGGCTACACATAACTAATGACATTGTGCTTAAGCTACCAAATATTTAGACACACACACAAGTCAACATAATTCCTAATTATAAGGTATGATTATTACATCCCAAAATTAAAATTAAGTCTTAAAATATTTCTATGACCAAAAGATTAACATAATGTGGATCAATCTTTTCATAGGTCTTAAGACTAAGAAAATTAACAACTTATTTCTCTAATTGTCCTTTTAGCTTCCTAGCCTTCCCTCTAGTCAATGATCATTCTGCTCCTAGTTCTTGAAGCTCATTAGCCTTCATGTATGGTTGGTCCACATCATTCCCTCCCTCTTGAAGAGAATTTGTCCTCAAATTTAGCTCCTCATCAGTTGTTTCACCTATATCACAAGGAGACAAGTCACTAACATTAAATGTAGGACTAACTTGATACTCACCGGGAAGGTCTATCTTGTATGCATTATCATGTATCCGCTCCAACACCTTGAAGGGGTCACCACCCCTTGGTTGAAACTTGGATTTCCTTAAGGAGGGAAACCTCTCCTTCCTTATGTGAACCCAAACCCAATCATTGGGTTCAAAGATCATTCTCTTTCGAGTCTTGTCGGCATTTTTTGCATAGTGTTCCATTTTCGTCTCAATATTGGTCTTTACTTTAGCATGTAGGTCATTGACATACTTGACTCTTTCTTCGGCATCCCTATGCAAAACATCATCACTAAGAGGTAAAGGAAGCAAATCAAGTGGAGTTAGTGGGTTAAAACCATATGCAACCTCAAATGGAGAAAATGATGTGGTCCCATGCGGAACTATCTTATATGCAAATTCAATAAATGGGAAACACTAATCCCAAGCCTTTGGATTTGCATACAAAAATGTTCTAAGCATGGTGCCAAGAGTTCTAGTTCTATTGACCACTTCGGTTTGTGCATCCATTTGAGGATGACAAGTAGTGGAAAATAACAACTTGGTACCTAGTGTAGCCCACAAGGTTTTCCAAAAGTGACTCAAGAATTTAGTATCCCTATCCGAAACAATGGATTTAGGTATACCACGCAATTTTACAACCTCTTTGAAAAACAAGTTTGTAATATGACTTGCATCATCAACTTTATGACAAGGAATGAAATGTTGGTCTTTACTTTAGCATGTAGGTCCTTGACATACTTGACTCTTTCTTCGGCATCCCTATGCAAAACATCATCACTAAGAGGTAAAGGAAGCAAATCAAGTGGAGTTAGTGGGTTAAAACCATATGCAACCTCAAATGGAGAAAATGATGTGGTCCCATGTGGAACTATATTATATGCAAATTCAATAAATGGCAAACACTATTCCCAAGCCTTTGGATTTGCATACAAAAATGTTCTAAGCATGGTGCCAAGAGTTCTAGTTCTATTGACCACTTCGGTTTGTACATCAATTTGAGGATGACAAGTAGTGGAAAATAACAACTTGGTACCTAGTGTAGCCCACAAGGTTTTCCAAAAGTGACTCAAGAACTTAGTATCCCTATCCGAAACAATGGATTTAGGTATACCACGCAATTTTACAACCTCTTTGAAAAACAAGTTTGTAATATGACTTGCATCATCAACTTTATGACAAGGAATGAAATGTGTCATCTTAGAAAAGAGATCTACAACAACAAAAATGCTATCACGACCACTTTTGTTCTTGAGTAGCCCTAACACAAAATCCATGGACAAATCAACCCAAGGAGATGAAGGAATAGGAAGAGGCGCATACAAACCATGAGGAATGATTTTAGATTTAGCCTTCTTATAAACTATGCACCTAAAACAAATTAAATGCACATCATGCTTCATTTTAGGCCAATAAAAATGTTCATGAAACATGTCAAGAGTCTTATGCTCCCCAAAATGACCCATTAAACCGTCCTCATGCACATCTCTCACGAGCAAATCTCTCAATGAAAACTTAGGAATGCATAGTTTAGTGCCCTTGAACAAATAACCAGCATGTCTATAATAAGAGCCATGTGCCATAAGTTCACAATCACGAAAAAGAGAAGCAAAATCAACATCTAAGGCATACAAATTTCAAATGTTATTAAAACCAAGAAGCATAGTTTGAAGAGTAGAGATTAGTGAGTACCGTCTTGAAAGTGCATCGGCTACTACATTAACTTTCCATTTCTTGTGTTTGATAACATATGAAAATTGTTCTAAGAATTCAACCCATTTTGTGTGTCTTTTATTTAGCTTATCTTGCCCTTTTAGATACTTTAAGGATTCATGATCACTATGTATCACAAATTCTTTAGGAAACAAATAATGTTGCCAAGTATGCAATGCTCTAACTAAAGCGTATAGTTCCTTATCATAAGTGGAATAGTTCAAGTGTGTTCCACTCAATCTCTCACTAAAATATGCAATTGGATGACCTTCTTGTAGCAAAATAGCCCTTATTCCAATATTAGATGCATCACATTCAATTTCAAAAGTTTTTGCAAAGTTAAGCAAGGCCAAGATAGGTGCATGCATCAATTTTTCTTTTAAAGTAGTAAATGCATCTTCTTGATCTTGTCCCCCACTTAAATGCAACATTTTTTTAACAATCTCATTCAAAGGGGCGGTCAAAGTACTAAAATTAGGCACAAAACGCCTATAGAAGCTAGCAAGACCATGAAAACTCCTAACCTCACTCATGCATTTAGGTGTTGGTCAATCCCTTATAGCCTTAATCTTTTCTTCATCTACTTTAACACCTTGTGCACTTACTACAAATCCTAAGAAAGTAACCTCACTTTGGCAAAAAGTGCACTTTTCTAGGTTAGCAAACAACTTCTCTTCTCTTAGGACTTGTAAAACACTCTTGCGACGCTCAATATGATCATGCATGTTCAAGCTATACACAAGAATATCATCAAAGTAAACAACCACATATTTTCCAATGAAGCATCTTAAAACTAACCATTCATAAAGGTCAAACTTGGTTTTAAAAGCCATTTTCCATTCATCGCCCTCTCTAATCTGAATTTGATGATAACCACTTTTTAAGTCAATTTTGGAAAATACACGTGCACCATGCAATTCATCTAACATATCATCAAGCCTATGTATATGATGTCTATATTTGATGGTAATGTTATTAATAGCACGACAATCGGTACACATGCGTCATGTGCCATCTTTCTTTGGTACTAAGATTACCAGCATGGAACAAGGACTAAGGCTCTCTTGAACCCAACCATTTTCCAAAAGTTTGTGGACTTGTATTTCAATTTCTTTAGTTTGTTCCGGATTACTTCTATAAGGAGGCTTATTAGGTAAAGAAGCACTAGGAATCAAATCAATGTGGTGCTCTATGCCTCTAAGAGGAGGTAGGCCATGAGGAAGTTCTTTAGGGAACACATCATCAAACTCTTTTAAAAGACAATTCAATAAAAAAGGAATATCATCATGTGACGTAGACAAACATAAATAATTGCAATATAGAAAATATATTGGTTGTCTAGTCAACAAAGCTTTCCTAACCACATGCTCTCTAGCAAATAAGTTTTCGACCATAGGTAAAGAATTTTGGTTACTTGAGTCATGAGCATTCATAATATATTTTCTTTTTTGTTCTTTGATCTCTTTGTCCCTCTTTAGATTCCATTGAGTTTGATCAAGATAAACTTTCTTGGGACTAAGAGGTAAAAGAGACACTTTATGCTTTTTATGCACAAAATAGTAAATGTTATTGTGACCATCATGATGAAATTTTCTATCAAATTGCCATGGCCGCCCTAACAAAATATGGCCGATCTCTATAGGCGCAACATCACACAAAATTTCATCATGATATTTGCTAATGCTAAAATTTACCAAAACTTGTTTATCCACCAAAATATCAACATCGTCCTTTAGCCATTGAAACTTATATGGCCTCGGATGTTTAATGGTTTTCAAACCAAGTTTTGTGACTAATCTAGTGTTAGCCACATTGGTACAACTACCACTATCAACTTTCAAAGAGCAAACTTTTCCATCAACAAGACATCTAGTATGAAAAATATTTCCTTTTTGAGAATCGTCATCCTTAACTTGGACTCCTAAGAGTCTTCTAACCATGAGAAGATCTCCTTCAACGGGAGCCAATTCATAGTCACTCCCAAGTTCACTTGGGGATGATTGTGAAGAGTAAGAATAAAAGGAAGAATTAGTTTCATATACTTCTTTGGCCTTTGCAATCATAGACTTTTTATTTGGATAATTAGATGCTATGTGACTTCTTCCTAAACATTTAAAACATTTAATTGAAGAATGAGAAGAAGAAGAACTAGGAAGATGAGCTTTAGGTTTAGAAGACTTACCTTCTTTGGCTGAACCCTATGGAGAATCACCCTCTCTTTTATGTTTGTTCCAATGTGACGAGTACCTTTTCTCTTCAATTGTTGTTCAATGGTAGACGACTTATGAACAAGCTCCTCAATATCCATAAAGTGTTGCAACTCAACCACATCTCTAATCTCATAGCTTAGGCCATCCAAGAACCTAGCTATTATGGCATTGTCATCCTCTTTAATGTTGGAGCGAATTATCAAAGTCTCAAAGTCCTTATAATAATCATCCACACTCTTGGAGCCTGGTTTCAATCTTTGTAGTTTATGATGTAGCTCCATTTGATAATGCGATGGTACATACCTCTTCCTCAAAAGTGTTTTTAATTCATCTCAATCATCTAGTTGTCTAGCACCACATATCCTCATATCCTTGACATTTTGGTCCCACCAAAGTAAAGCATGATCCTTAAACTCTAAGGTAGCCAACTTAACTCTAATATATTCTCTAATATCATGAGCTTCAAACAATTGATCTATCTTAAGCTCCCAATCAAGATATGTTTCTGGATCACTTTTTCCATGAAATGAAGGGAACTTAATTTTGCCACTGACATATGTATCATCATGTCTTTGGTTCCTCCTCTTATTTCCATGAAAATCTATATGGTTTCTCTCATGATTCCTATGATTCTCTCTCTCTCATAATAGTCTATATGGTTCTTCACATGTTCTCTTTGTCTTCTATTTCCCTCGATTTCAAACCCATATTCATTTTAAGAAGACCTTCCATGATGAGATTTCCTATCTCTTTGATTCACAAACTCTTCTCTCAAAGCATTCATTTGAGTATTCAACATTTTTGTAAAGTGATCCATAAGAAAAACGGTTCTAGGAGAAAAGGGGTTTGGTTCACTTCCATGCATGATTTCAACAACAACAAACAACAAGTACCACAATAATCAACAAATGACAAAAACAAGTGAACAAAATAAAAATAAGGCTCTCACCGCTCACTAAGTGTTTACACTCAAGAAATGTATCACTCGTGTATATCACTCAATAATGGTTTTTTTTTTTATAATTTCCACTCTAGCCTTTTTCCACTCCCTAATGCAACTCTTTAAGTTCTTCAAGCAACCAAACAAATCTCAATCAAGTTTGTGGTAAACCTCTAAACAAATGTGACAAAACACACATGAAAGTTATCATTCAAGAGGCTAAAAAAATGACAAGAGAAACTTGAAATACAAACCAAAGAATTGAAAAGACAAATAAGAAAATATAAGCAAAGGAAGACACACTCAAGTAGATTATCAAATAAATAAGAAAAATTAGAATTAAATGACTAAGTGGTCAAAATATGTGGGAGGTAATATACTAAAATCAAACTTGTAATGTCTAAAGGAGGTAAAAAGAATGAAAAAGATGTATGGTGTTTCATTAAGAACAATTATGTATTTTTTTTTCAAATGCCTTTTTTTCAGAAGTACTTTTGTGCATAATCACTTTTTTGAAGCACTTATATTTCCAGATTTATCTGCCTATTTGAATTCCTCTCATTTTTCTAATCAACTTAGGCTTTTGAATTTCCAAAATCGGACATGTATAGAAGGAATAACATCCAAAACAAATTTGCAAGTGAAATTTGGGATCAAACAATTGCAAGTGAAGAAGATGATGATGCAAGTGAAACCCAGAAATTTTGTTTTTCTGCGTTTTTTCTTTTCTTTTTCTTTCAGCTCAATTCTCAAATTTCACCATAAATGACATAAATAATCACAAAACTAAACCTTCCTGCACATATTATAACACTTATAAACAACCAACAACTCAAGATTGAACAAGATTTGAAATAAAAATGAAACTAAAATTTCAAATATCTCAAGAACACAAAACACTAAAATAGAAATTAAAAACAAAAACCACCACTTAATGGAAGACTCTTGATACCACATGATATGGATTTGAGTGTTTCCATATGATTTGAAGGATCTAACCAAGTGATATTTTCAAACAAAGTATCAAATAAAATGGAGAACATAAAGAAGAAAATATGGAAAATGAATGAAATGGTAGAAATCGTCACACTCCACAACAAGGAATGATAAGATCAAGGTAGAATCACCACAAGAGTAGGAGGCTCTTGATAAGATCCAAATTTGCTTCAAAGAAGAACCCTAGAGAGTATTTCTCTAATCTGACACTAAGTATTTTCTTCTTTCAAAAAGAGTCTCCTTCTCTATTACAATAAAAAGACATATATAGCCTAACACTAAATAATATGGTACCTAAGCTACACACTGACACTGTGTCTAAGCTACCAAATATTTAGACGCACACAAGTCAACATAATTCTTAATTATAAGGTATGATTATTACATCCCAAAATTAAAATTAAGTCTTAAGATATTTCTATGATCAAAAGATTAATATAATGTGGATCAATCTTTTCATAGGTCTTAAGACTAAGAAAATTAACAATTTATTTCTCTAATTGTTTTTTTAGCTTCCTAGTCTTCCCTCTAGTTAATGGTCCTTCCGCTCCTAGTTCTTGAAGCTCATTAGCCTTCATGTAGGATTGGTCCACATTACAAACAGTCTATTTACTGACAGTTTTTTAAGGATTACTCGATTTTCAGACGAGTCAATGGGTTTGTCCATCCTTAATTCATTAACTTTTCTTCGTTTTTTAATTAGAGATCATGACTACATCTTTTTTCTCCTCTCACCGAAAACCAAGAGTTCCATGTTTCTCTCTAACCTATTTTCTTATACTAAGGCCCTGATTACTTGAGCCGTTTTCCATTTTCATAAAAACAGAAATTAATACTAAATACGTTTGGTTGCATTTTAGAAAACATTTCCGGTGAAAACATTTTTAAAATAGGACCCGAATGTGAAAATGAAAGCCATGGGTTTCGTTACAAAGCCATGGACCCGACAATTGTTCAAATTTATTTTATTTTTAATAAATATTTAATTTTATGAAAGCCATGGGATTTTTTCGTTACAAAGCCATGGACCCGACAATTGTTCAAATTTATTTTATTTTTAATAAATATTTAATTTTAAGTAATATACCTCCATGGCTTGTTAAAGATATTTTAATTATGATTAATATTTAACGAAAATTGAATTATAATATAATTTAAAAAATTGAATCTAACAAAATAATTAAAATATACATGTTTACAATTTCATGTGTGAAAATTTTAAAATTTCAAATAATTAAAATTTAAATAAAAAATAGGATTTTTTACCACTATATCCTAGTTTTTAGGATTGTTAACCAAAATGCCCCACTTTTCAATTTGGTTACCAAAATGCCCTACTTTTTAGGGCTTACTTGAAAACTCTCCCCGGGGATGCGACCTGCCAAAGACCAAATTTTTTTTCTTTAGTAGGAGGTCGCTGGGCGGGGATGCGACCTCCCAAAGGCATTTTTAAATTTTTTTTAAATCGTTTTGGTTTTTATTAAAAGGTTTTTGGTTTTAATAAATAATTCTATAAAATAATAAATTAATAATTAATAATTAATAATAATACTACATATATGAATAATTATTATTATTATTAATTATTATTAATTATTATTATTGATTATTATTATTGTTATTATTATTAAAAATTGTTAT
>NC_021166.2:28015776-28034545 GCF_000331145.2 Cicer arietinum
TTTAATTTAATTTTAATAATTTTTAATCATAACAATTTTTAATAATAATAACAATAATAATAATCAATAATAATAATTAATAATAATTAATAATAATAATAATTATTCATATATGTAGTATTATTATTAATTATTAATTTATTATTTTATAGAATTATTTATTAAAACCAAAAACCTTTTAATAAAAACCAAAACGATTTAAAAAAAATTTAAAAATGCCTTTGGGAGGTCGCATCCCCGCCCAGCGACCTCCTACTAAAGAAAAAAAATTTGGTCTTTGGCAGGTCGCATCCCCGGGGAGAGTTTTCAAGTAAGCCCTAAAAAGTAGGGCATTTTGGTAACCAAATTGAAAAGTGGGGCATTTTGGTTAACAATCCTAAAAACTAGGATATAGTGGTAAAAAATCCTAAAAAATATTTATATTAATTCAATTCTATATGTAGTATTAAATTTTAGGGAAAATTACACTAATCTCTCCTAATATTTACTTAAAAAGCACAAACTCTCCTCGTAGTTTTAAAATAAACATTAACCTCCCTTAAATTTATCTCAAAGTAACAAATAACCTCCTCTTTTTTAACATCGTTAGTCCACCGTCAACACCTTTACTTTCACTAATAATTCAGCTTGTATAACTCTTAGTTATTAAAGAGAGGCTTTTAGTTACGTGTTGTCATCCTCCAGTTGGTTACGTTTGATCATATTGAGCAAGCGTTGAATTGGTGGAAGTAAACACAATAGGAAAAACAATTTCAATCATGAACTTTACTATTCATATTCTTATATGATTTCATTTTAGAATTTGGTTTCTCCTCTATATCAATTGGTCTGATTGTCTCACTCATCCCACAACCTTATATTATTCTCCTTTAATCATGCGAGGAGAAGTTAAAATACAACATTGTCAAGCAATAAATTTCAAGCTTATTTTACAACGAAAATATATGTCTAAAAATCATAATTTTAATTATTACTTGTCAATATTCAATGTAACAATTGAACATCGTCAAAAAGAACATATAAAAATAAATTTTGAATTTTTTATTGTAGTGAACAAATAAATGCTACAACTACACTTGCCACAAGACACGGGAGCAAAATATTACTTTGTATTAGACAAGCTCGATAGCAAATTGAAGATCACTACTTGCTCCAATTGTGACATTATCCTAACACACGATAAGCTCTTATGCAACTCTTCCTCCCATACAAACATTAAGACAAACTAACAAGTGCTTCCTACTTATTGGAGTATCATCGCTTGAGGGATGCCAAGTGACCATTCCCAAAGTGGAGAATGAACAATTGGTCAAAATAAAGACATTAATGGTGGACTAACGGTGTTAAGTAAAAAGAGGTTGTTTGTCAGTTTGAAATAAATTTAAGGGAAGTTAGGGGAGGATAATGTAACTTTCCCTAAATTTTAATGTTAATTGTTCTTGATTGACCTCAACCCACTTCGTCGCAAGTCATACTCGACAAGCCTGCATTTGGATATGCAACCACAAGTCATCAATCGATATATAAATTGAATTATCATCAACGCACTAGAGGTCCCGTCTTGATATTGGGCAGGGACATGGCTTGCTGGACAGGTCTCGTCATAATTGGCTTACTTTCATGAGCCAGTGCGATGAATGCATCTACAAAGCGATGTTTTCTAAAAGAAAATGTGGATATGGAGGTCGACTTATTAGAAGTAGGGTGACTCCTGAGACTACGTCATCCTTAGTGACATCAAAGATGTCATAGTATATGCTAGGGTCACTTTAGCCCAATTGGCTTGGAAATGACATCCTCATTTCAATTTTAAATATTTGAGTTTTTAAATAGTTATCTTATTAATTTTACCAATTCAGTTAATCTTATTCACTTCATATTTTCTAGTATGTTTGATTATCTTGCTTCATTTAGAAGGCAATGAAATTATTCTTGGGATAAAAATACACGACATGAAAACACGAACTATTCAATTGTATATAATGTTTAAATTGGTTTATAAATAATACATAAAATTAATATTGTTAAGCATATGTGATAAAGTTGTTATTTATATTCTTTACAAATAAAAAGTATTAGGCTTAATTGTCGGTCTCTCTATTATTTCTAATTCAAGTAATTTGTCTTTCTATTTTAAAAATCGATAGTTTTGATCTCTTTATCAGATTTTTGAACTAAAAATAATAATAATTTTTCATATTTTTAATGATGTGACATATAATTCTATAATATAGAACCATCTATATGCATTAATTATTCATATGTCATTAATTACATTAAAAATATGAAGAGAAAAAAATTGAAATCTAAATTTTTACGACGTTTTATTCTAATTTTTATTGGTGTTAATTATTCTACATCATTGTATCATATTTTACATTATTTAAAACATCTCACGTCATTATTTTTTAGTTAAAAAATTATAGAAGGACCAAATTTGTCGATTTTTAAAATAGGGGACTAATTTCGTGAATTAGTAAAAAAAAAGGACTAAAACTGCAATTAAATCAAAGTATTAATACATTATTATTGTAATTATTAAAATATTACTTTTAACCAATAAAGAGTATCACCTATATATATATATATATATATATATATATATATATATATATATATAAAGCAACATAGAATATGGTAAACTCTGCAAGGTTTACTTTATGGAAGACATTGAAACTGCACATTCTCAAGAGCAAGACAAAAGTGGATGATCCAAAGAATGATACTATGTGTATCACTACTTACAAGAAAAATCAACTAATTATCTTTGGAGATGAAGTTCAACATAAAATTATCCCAAACGTTTTCGTTGATCAATAACACTTTTCTTCTCCTTGCGGAGTGGACAAATATATTCTTCTACAATGGGATAGATGGGCCACCCCTTGGAAGAAAATATTGTTGGTCAAACTTATGGGAAATAAAATTTATTATAAAGTGTGGAAAAACAACCTTAAATGAAAGTGAACAAAGAATGGTGTCATCCATATTATTCACAGGATCGGTGGTTATTTTCTTGTATACTTCAAGGATGAAGAAGACTATACTCATGCTCTTTACGAATGACCATAGTTAGTGGCATGTCACTACCTTATTGTCCAAAGATGGTCACATTTGTTTTTCCATAAAGTTGAGTTTTCCAAAAATGTGGCGGTTTGGATTCATATATCAAGGCTTCCTCCAGAGTTATACAATGCAGAGTTTCTCTATCACATTAGAGTAGTGTTAGGCACTATGCTAAAAATTCACAAAACGACATCTATAAATTCGAGAGGAAAATTTCTATGTATATGTATCGAGATTGATTTGGAAAAACCATTAGTTTTGTTTTATTTGATAAAAGGATACAAATTTCCATTGAAGTATGAGGGAGTCCATTCTATATGCTTCAATTGTGGTAAATATGGACATAAAATTGAATGTGGTACGAACCTGACACTCCAAACCCTACCCAACCCCAAAGTGGTTACTATTTCCTTGAAAGAGATTGCACAATCTAGGGAGGAGATATCAAATGCAATTATAAAAGATAACAACGAGGAAACATGTTTTGGTCCTTAGATGTTGGTCAAACGTCCACCTCATCGCACAATTCAAGGAAAGAAAACCATTACTAAAAAAGAGGAAATTCTTTCCAAAAATCTATGAGATAAAAACCATAACAAGTTTGACTCTCTCAAAAAAAGATAACTTTGACTATGAAGAGTCATGTCACTAATAAAAAAAGAGGAAATCATTTCCAAAAGTCTAGGAGATAAAAGCTATAATAGAATAACTTTGAGCATGTAGATCCAAGTCAAACTAATAAAAAACCAACTAATTCTAAGGTGGTGACACAAACTCTAAATTTGCCACAACACTAAAGTCAACTCAGCAAAAAGTTCGTAACTCAATCAGAGGTAAAAACTAGACTCATCAACCAAGGAGCCATAACTAAAAAAATGTTGTTTACATCAGAATTACCAATCAACACCTAAATCCTCAAGAAAGTAAAAAGAAGAAGAAAAAGGAGTCCCGTATATTGGAACAAATGAGATGCATTCAACAACAACAGGTTAAAGGTATGGGTGCAAGTAAATTTTGGGAGTGATCCCCCATCATCTATGGGGTATGCCCGATGATGAATCTACTGCATTAGCGGAGAAATATCAAGTAAAGCGAGATGTAATTGATGTTGATCTCCAATAGATTCCAATGAAACTATGGAGGTTTAAATCATTGATAGTGCAAAGTTGCATCAAGAACCTAAACGGTCTACTAGACCCCTCATCCAACTAGTTCCACATGAATTTTCTAACGTGGAATTGTTGTGGTGCTGGTGGTTGTAATTTCCTCAGCCTTGTTAAAGATAATGTAAATATGCGCAATCTTGACTTTATTATGCTCTTGGAACCTTGTATTAGTGGAACTAGGACTGATGACGTCATTCGTAATATTGAGTTCTTCAATAGCTTTAAAGTTGACATTAATGGTTTCTCTAGTTGGTTTTGGTGTTTGTGGGAGATCCTTTTGCCCATACATCCAAATTATCAGTTCATCTAAATATTGTGTACATATTATGGTTAATGCTACTACCCCCTTATTCTAATATTTCTCATTTTTTATAATAGCCCTAACCCTGGTTTTAGGTTGGATATTTGGCAAGTTATCCGTGACTTCTCCTCAACTATAACTAACCCTTGGTGTAGTGATGGGAATTTCAACATTGTCCTTATGCCAAGTTGACTTTATTCATAATCCTAATTAAAGCATGAATTAAAATCCATGTGAAAGTTATGAAGATGAACGTTGATGGTGCTTACATCCATATTGATGGTTCATCGGCTTGTGGGAGAATCCTTTGCGACCATAATGGTGAGTTCATATGTGGTTTCTATTGCAAAATGACATAGTAGCTTCTTATTTTGTGAAATATGGGTTTCCCACAATGGTGTTTTATTGGCTTGTGATCAAGGTATTCGCAATGTTATTTGTTAAACTGACTCTTTGGCCCTCCTCTCCATGATCAAGAAAGGCTATACTCAATTTACTCCTTTGTTTATCCTCCTTAAAGATATTATCTTTATATTGCATCAAACAAACTAGACCTACTCCCTTAGTTATTCTCTAAGAGAAGCAAATAGATGTACCCATTTATTAGCTCAGTTTGATCACAATGCTTTTTTTATTTTTTATTTATTTAAACAGTGTACCCATCGTTTTCTTTGTTAGATTCATTTTTTGATGTATGATGTTAAAAGTTGTCATTCTCAATTTTCGTTATAGTTAACCTAAATTCATTTTTAAGAAAAAAAATTACTTTTAAATAATATTCACCAAATACGTAATGAAATAACAAATATAAATTGATTAAAACAAATGTATTTTAATATTTTATTTAATATTTTGAAAATGAAAATAAAGAATTAAAACAAATGTAATTTCTAAATCTTGAAATTTTGAAAATGAAAATATAAAATTAAAAAAAAAAATTCACAAAGCAAATGATCCATAAGTTTCTTTTCCTTTCTCATTGTGTCAGAATATTAATGCACAATATATCTTCATATTCCTCTCTTATTATGTGCTTAGATGTTGCTCATTTATGAAGATGATAATGATTTTATTTTATGAATTAGTTTAATTTGTAGAATCTCCGATTAATTGGTTTTTGAGCAGTTTTAACAGTTTTTGACTGATTTTCATTGATTTATTGGTGACTACACTAGTTCCCGATCAGATGTGTTAAATCAATTGGTACAGTTCAATTTTTTTCTAAAGATTGAAAATAACTCTTATTCTTAAATATTAGACCCTCTTGAAAAATAAAAATTTTGTCCGTGTTTTTCAAGACTCTCTTTATATTTTCAAATGTATTAATTCGTTTTTTACTAACATATTTATAATTAATTTATATATATATATATATATATTTTTAACCAACAATAATACTATAATGAAAACATTAATTAAATTTCTTTTTTAAAAAATAAATTTTTAAAAATAAAATTAATTATCAATAACTTTTTCCTTCTATAATTATCAATAAATTTGATATTATTATCAATAAAAAAATTAATAGTATAAATCATATAAAATAGATCAATTCCTCTATAACCAAATATAAATATAAATTTAATTAATTTCAGAAAAAGATTCTCATTCATTCAACCAAACATTTTTTAATTTCTCCCTCCCCTTGTTAAAATCCTCCGCTAGCTTCGATCGAAAGAACCACACCTAAAAGGCTGAAGGAGTCGGCGAGGGAAGAGGAGAGATGGATCTTTTGTGCGATGCGTATTCGAATGCCTCAGACAACGACGAAGAAGAACAACCCAAACGACATAAATCATCTTACACTTCCACTAATCCACCAAAACCCTATTTCCCTTCTCCTATTTCCAACCTTCATACACAACAACCTCTCATTCCCGGTAGTTATGTTTCCAAACGACAACGCGCATATATGAGTTCCATCTCCACTACACCGGTTGTTCCTCATTCACCTTCATTCACATTATCTGGTACTCTTCTTTCACTCCCTCACTTGTTTTCTCCCCCTTTTTCTTTTAGTTTACATTTTCTCTACTCCAATTTATCTCTGTTTTGCCAATTGTTCAAGTTGTTTCAATGACACTTTCAATTTTGATTCTAATTTTATATATACTTTATTTAGGGTTTATTACATATCTGTTGTTCCTTAGTATAAGAAAAAAAACAATTATGGTGGTTTAAATTTGCCTTCTATGGTTACAACTGTTGTATTCAATGAGTATTATTATATAAATGATATCAGAAGAATATAATTTGTTAGCTTGATTGTTACGTTATTGTATTATAATTATATGTACGGGACCAATAATTTACTGTCTTTTATGCAACCCATAGCACAAGCAGCTAAGAGTAATTAGTTAAATTAGTTAGGTTGTACAGTAGGAAGGAGTGGAGCATTAGTTCTGGATTGTTAGTCTTGGAGTGAAAACCATAGTTCTAAAAGGGGAACCCTTTGTGAAAGAAAAATAGTTGGAAAGGGAATTTTGCTTTTCTCAATTTGTAAAAGGGAAAACCCTAGGCATCCAAAATTACAGCGGAATATCTCTTGGGGTATTTTATGGTCGAGAAATTGGCTACTGAGTCTAATGCAAAGTGTTGATGCATGACCTTAACAAAATTAGGAAGGCTGTAAATCTTGCCAAAGGCATGGATGAGGATCTCTGTGCTTTTCAGATCCTCCAAGAGTTTCTGCTTTGGGCACAGACGGCATGGTTTTGGCATAACACAGATGAAGGCTTTTGTCTCCTAGATGGATCCCATTGGAGCAGCTCCTTTGGGTTTAGACAATCTAGTTCAAGTGGGAAACCTGATTCGATGACAGTCATCTTGGGGCCTGGTCAAGAGTGCCTTTGTCCTAGCCAATTATTTAGATAAGAGTGTCCCAAATTGTCCAGAGTCAAGACTCAGGAGGGAGTAACAATGTAGGAATGTTTGGATAGGATACCTAATCCCATACGAGTACATACTTCCTTCATATGCTATTATTTCTTCCTTCTCTGTTTTGTTGTTTTTACTTTCACCCAGGAAGAAGAGGAATAAGAATATGCTAATGAAAATGATGCTCATCTTTGATTCCTATGCTAGAACATGCATTTGAGTTTTAATATCTAGTTATTTTATTACTCTATGTCTTAAAGACTTCAATATGCATCTTTATTTGCTTAAATTTTATTGGTATTTCAATGTATGTTTTGACTAAGAGTAAGACTTGTGGATTTTTGTTTTGCTATTTATGAATGTTTTAGAGTTTGAGTCATTTGTTAATTTTGCATCAAATATAGATTTATATAGTATTATTCATGTAACTTGTCCAAAAAATAGTAATTATCCCGCCTTGCACTATCCTGCTATCCCACTTTTGGGGTTGCCCGCGACACATCGCTATCGGGGATTAACTACCTAGTGTTAAAGACAACTTCTCTGACCTTTTTCTTGCTCGTAAACATAGGGAGTATCTCGGAGGCTGATATACCCCACAACATCTTAGCATTGTTGAAAAGTAACGCAAAGGGTCATCATAACCTAAACTCGGTATCTGAGAAACTATCTGCAACTCTATCTGGCCATACAAGAGCTGTCAATGCTATTCATTGGTCATCAACTCATGGTAAATTCTCTTCGTTGAGAAAATATTGCCCTTGTTTGTGATAACTTTATACTGTTTTCTTGATATTGAATGTATTGTATTTATATATTGCATTGTTTAAAGCATTTATTTTAATAAATTAGCACACTATGACAAAAAAGTGATTGTCATCCCAACTATGTTGGTATCACACACCAAATCATCACTAGCAAAAAATTTATTCAATAAGTAAAACGAAAACAAAACATGGGGACATAAAACCAAATTGGTTGAAGCTACTTTTATTCACATCTAGAATAAATATAAAATCAAAATATTTAAAAAGTATCACACACCCACACACAAGGAAGAGAGGACAGACTAGAGCAAGAGAGATATGCTTGCTGTATATGTTATTAGTAATGATCTGTTCATTGTAGTTACCTTGCAGCTCACCTCCTTGCATCTGCTGGGATGGACAATATGGTTTGCATATGGAATGTATGGAGCAGAGATAAGAAGAAAGCATGTGCCCTAAATTTCCACAATGCAGCAGTGAAAGATGTGAAATGGTCCCAACAAGGACTCTTCTTGCTTTCTTGTGGATATGATTGCACATCAAGGTTGGTTGATGTTGAAAAGGGGATGGAAACTCAGGTTTTCAGAGAAGATCAAATGGTTGGAGTTATAAAGTTCCACCCAGACAATTCAAGTCTCTTTCTTTCTGGAGGATCAAAGGGCTATATCAAACTATGGGATATCAGAACTGGCAAAGTTGTGCATAACTACCATCGGAATTTAGGTTCTGTTCTAGATGTTGAGTTTACAACAAATGGGAAGCAATTCATCTCTTCTAGTGATGTTTCTGGGAGCAATATCAGTGAGAATTCTATTATTGTGTGGGATGTGTCAAGACAAGTACCGTTGTCTAATCAGGTGAGATTACTTTCAATTATTGTTTTATAGGTCACCTATTTTCTGCAAAATTGTTATGAAGGTTGCTTATCATTAGTTCAGGCTGCATTGCTGATATTGATTACAGCTATTTTAGAACAATAGATCGTTCTAAAGGGAATTGAATAATGCAAATAGCCTTGTAAAAGGCATCATAGTTTGCAAGTTGTAGTCATGGATTTAATAACTGGACTTATTAACTGAACAAGTAAATTGACCCATTCAAGATTTAGTGGTCCAAGCATGACTGCATTGTGCTTGGATTAGAATGAATGTTTAATATATGAAATCATTGTTTTTAATATTAAATAATGTTAATATTAATATTAATATTAATATTAATATTTTTATTAATTAATAATGATTGCGCGGGCATTGTCACATTCGAATGCATTTTACCGACTGGTGACATCCCAACCAGTCCCTCCACCACAATGGGATTTTGGAATCGCGTGATGACATCGGGATTGATAACTACAAATATTGTAAAACATGGTCTACAAAATGTCTTACTCTCATATCATGCATGAATTGCCTCAACCACACTAATTGCATAAGCCAAATCCGGCCTATGTGTGCTAAGTAAATCAACTTTTCCACTAATACCTGATATTGTGACTTATCATCTTGGCACTTTCCTCCTCATAACTCATCTATGATTTTGTTCAATAGGAACACTCGCATGTTTGCATCAAACTTGTCTGTTTCCTGCAAAAGATCAAGCGCATACTTCCACTAGGAGATAAAAATGCCTTGCTCTGAGTAGGCCACTTCAATTTCCAAAAAATACTTGAGATTTCCAATGTTCTTCATCTCAAATTATGCTAATACTTTCTGCTTGAGAAGTTGTCTCTCAATCAAATCATCTCTTATATCAATAATATCATCAACATAAACAAGTAGTTCAATCAGTTTTCCTCCTTTTGAATATTTGAAGAATAAATGGTGATCTCCTTGGCTTTGCTTATATCCCAAGCACAACATTACCTTTGTAAATCTCTCAAACCATGTCTGAGGGGACTGCTTCAGTCTTTAAAAGGATTTCTTCAATCAACAGACCTTGTTTTCTTGTTTTCCCCACCTGTGATATCAAAACATGGGGAATCTCAATATAGATCTCCTCCTCTAAGTCTCCATACAAGAATGAATAAGATCAAATAATTCAAATTCAACACTTTTAGTAGGACTAGAAAGAAAAGTAGTTCAATTGTGCTTTGAAAATTGTCAAATGTCGCACTTAAAAGACTAAATAGATTCTTTTAAAGCCAAAGAAGGTAACATAGCCCTTATTTAGGAAAAAAGAGTATGACCAAGATGCTTTGCTGGAGCCATATTTGTTTGGTAGAAGAGTGAGACTCTAAATGAGAGTTTAAGTGCCAAAGACAATAATACCTTTTGACCAGTTCGTACATCATACAAATAGTACAACCCTTCTTTGAAAGGCCAGGAACATGAAACACATCTTTTAATTTAAAATTTTGAAGGTCAATGTCTCTACAACCATCAACACAAAACCATCTGGAACAGTAATATAATGAATGATGGAAGGAAAAGTCTAAATAAAAAAAGGTTGGAATCAAAGGTCCTTTGATGAGTTGCACTAGTGTCAAGAATCTATAAATTCCTAAAGTCGTTATAACCATTTAGAGAATTCAAGGCTGAAATCACGGTAGAACTATCTTTCTGACATATTAGTTGATATCCTACAATCAAGAGAACTGTTAAATGAAGAGAAAATATTGAGAGGCATGTTGAATAACCCGTGTGTTTCAACTACACAACATAAGTTCTTTATATAGACTATGAGTATTAAACAAACATAATAACATGAATACTTACAGACAAAGATACTTACAATTTATTTATTTTATTTACATATTAATATAATATTTTAACACTCCCCCTCAAGCTGGAGCATATAAATCAAATGCATCAGCTTTTTACATATATAACTAATTCTAGGACCTCACAATGACTTTGTAAAAACATCTGCCAACTAATCAATGGAATTGACAAAACTAGGGAGGATATCGTCCGATTTGATCTTTTCTCTAACAAAATGGTAGTCTATCTCAATATGCTTGGTCCTCTCATGAAAAACAGGATTTGAGGAATGTGCAATGCAACTTGATTATCACATATTAGTGTCGTTGTGCTGGCCTCTTCAAATTGAAGTTCTTTTAGTAACTGTTTCAACCAGATGAGTTCACATGTTACTAGTGCCATGGCCTTATATTCTGCCCCAGCGTTGGATCTTGCAACAACATTTTGTTTCTTACTCTTCCAAGATATTAAATTTCCTCCGACAAGTACACAATACTCGGAAGTGGATCGTCTATCAATGAATGAGCCTGCCCAATCGGCATCTGAGTAGCCAACTATCTGAGTATGTCCTCCATCTTCATAAATGAGACTTTTTCCAGGTGCACTTTTGATGTATTTAAGAATCTGGATTACAACATCCATATGTTCTTGGCAAGGAGAATTTAAGAACTGACTTACCACACTGACATCGAAGAAAATGTCAGGACGGGTGATTGTGAGATAGTTTAATTTTCCAACCAATTTCCTATATCTTCCTGAATCTGATAGAGGCTCCCCCTGATTAGGTAGAAGTTTGACATTTGGATCCATATGAATATCAACTGGCTTGACATTTAATAGACCTGTTTCTTCAAGAATATCCATAGCATATTTTCTTTGTGAAATTACAAGGCCATCCTTAGATTGGGCTACCTCAATACCCAAAAAATAACGGAGTTTACCGAGGTCTTTAGTCTGAAACTAATTTAAAAGATGTTGTTTCAACTGGAGTATTCCTTGCTGATCACTACCAGTTATAACAATGTCATCCGCATAAACAATAAGATAGATGCACCATTGGGCTGAGTGACGGTAAAATACAGAGTGATCGGCTTCACTACAATCATACCAAACTCTTGTACTACCGAGCTGAATCATGTGTAGCCGACAAACCATAGTGAAAGACTCCCCTTGAGCAACAAACTCTGGTGGTTGCTCCATATAAACTTCCTCTTCAAGATCACCGTGCAAAAAGGCATTTTTAATGTCAAGTTGATGGAGAGGCCAGTATCAAATTGCTGCAACGGAGAAAAATAGTTTGACAGGTGCCATTTTGGCAATAGGTGAGAAGGTATCGCTGTAATCCAACCATAGAATCTGAGTATATCCCTTGGCCACCAAACGAGCCTTAAATCGATCAATCTTACCATCAGGGCCAACCTTCACCATATAGAGCCAACTACAACCGACTAAAGACTTTCCATGAGGTAAAGGAACCACTTCCCAAGTACCCCTGCTTTATAAAGCACACATCTTATTAAGCATTGCTTGCCTCCACTTAGGGTGGGATAATGCTTCACTTGGAGTTTTAGGAATAGAAACAAAAGACAAAGAAGACAAGCAAGTGTAATGCAAAGGAGAAAGACGATGATAACACAAATCAATATAATGAGGAGATGGATTACGGGTTGTGCGAATATCCTTACAAAGAGTAATGGGAAGGTCATGCTCAGGTGGCAGGACCGGATCCGAGGTTGGCGTCGAAGGAGAGTCTGTGATGGGAACACGAACATGCACAATAGAGGGTGGACGACGAAGCTGATATGTTTGTAGTGGTCGTGGAGGTTGGGGGGCAGACTCGACAGGTTCGATAAGAATACGAGTGGGCAGAATAGGCATAACTTCCTGAGGAGGTTTGAGATTAATGTCTTGATGGGGCTTAGTAGCTATATGGGTAGATTCAAAATATGATACAAATTCGAAAAAGGTAACGTCAACTGATGTAATATATTAGTGTAGTGTAGGAGAATAACAACGATATCTCTTTTGGGACTGATGATATCCAAGAAAGACACACTTGAGTGATCGAGCTGACAGTTTGTCCAAATCAAGAGATAAATTGTGAACAAAATACGTGGACTCAAAGACACGAGGTGGTAGTGGGTGAATAGGGGTATGGGAAAATAGGATCGAATGAGGGATATTGCCATTAAGAACAGAAGACGACATACGATTGATAAGGTAGCATGCCGTAAGATTGCATCCCTCGAAAAACGGAATGGAACATTACCATGGAGAAGGTGTGTGGTTTCAATGAGATGCCGATTTTTGCGTTCAGCTACCCTGTTTTGTTGGGGTGTATGAGGACTTGATGTTTGGTGTAGAATACCACTGTAAGCCATAAAATTTTGAAATTGATGAGACAAATATTCCTGAGCATTATCACTTCTTAAGGTACGAATAGAAACACCAAATTGAGTTTTAATTTCTTGATAAAATTGCTCAAAAATAGAAAACAGTTCAACTCTATGTTTCATTAAAAATAACCACGTACAACGAAAGTAATCATCAATAAAAGTAACAAAATATTAGACTCTAAAGTACTAAACGTCAGAGTGAACAAGGGAGATGAAACTCTTTAATTAATTCGATCAGGAAAATCATTACGTATGTGTTTCCCTAACTGACACGACTCACAACGTAAAGTAGACAAACTAGGCACCAGTTTTTGAAGTTTGGTAAGACTTGGGTGTCTTAGCTGAGCATGGATAGTATGAGGGGACTTTGTGGCAGAGCACATCTTGGAAAATGGAGAAAGGTAATAGAGGCCTTGAGACTCACATCCGACGCCAATCGTTCGTCCCGAACTCTGGTCCTGCAAGGTAACATTATCATTAGTGAAAGTAATAATACAATCATGGGACCGAGTCAATCGACTAACTGAAAGTAAATTAAAAGGGCATCCAAGTACATAGAGAATAGATGCAACTGAGATGGAAGGGAGAATTTGGACAGTGCCAACTCCTTGAGACCGGGTTTGAGTGCCGTTCGCAAAAGTTATAGTAGGTAAAAAATCAAATGTAGAGAGAGAAGAAAAGAGACCTTTATTACCAGTGACATGATCAGACGCACCAGAATCAAGAACCCAAGGGCCGAGAAAAGATGAGTGAGAGAGGTAAACAAATGAATTACCGGTGTGTGCAATCGAAGTAGGAGAACTAGAGTTCGGATGGCTCTGAATCCACCGGGAGAAATCTTCATAATTTGCCGGGGAGCCTTGTGGAGATGGTGTAGTCTGAATAGTGGCATAAGGATCAAGTTGAGTTGCATTTATCAAAGGCGATGGCCTACCATGCAACTTCCAACAGCGATCAATAGTGTGTCCATGCGACTACAATGCTCACATTCGGGACAAGGCTTAGAGTTGAATGGTCATCCACAGGAGTGACTCTGATTATGACCCAGAGATGCAAGGGAAACAGTGTCACTCGGAGCTGAAGTAATAGAGTGCTCAACTGGATGTTTTGCTGGTACTCGAAGGAGGACCGCTGAGGTAAGACATATCTGAAACAGTTACAGACTCCAAAATTTGATCACGAGTTGCATAGTATTCCTGGGGTAGGCCATGGAGTGCAAGGAGCATGAAGAAGGTGCTGCGTTGATCCAACTTCTTCTTTTGTTCAATTGAATTACTTGCAGCAGGAGGGAGAAACTCATTAAAATCATGAAGTGCACTATGAACGGTGCCAAGATATGAAGAAATAGAGACGTTTAGTGTCGTTAGTATAGAGTACCTTTGCCTGACTCCAAATCGATTCACACATGAGATGTGGACGGAAAATCGGTTTAACATTTGGGTGAATTGTAGACTTAATGATGCTACACAACTGAGCATCTATCTGTTTCCATTTTGATGTTTCAATCACAACCACCTTTTCAGGATTTTGAGTGAGATGGTCCTCGTAACTTTGACCAAGCATCCATAGTTTGATGTTGGTGGCTCAACTGTCATAATTTGATCTATTCAATTTTTCGACAGAGAGAGAAGAACTGATGTAGTTGGTAAACAAGCTCTTTGTTTTAGACTGAGACGTTATGGTCGGTAAAGAGTGCCATAAAATGTGTCCGAACCGGGGAAACAAGGGCTGTTTGAACTGGAACTCGTATACCGGTGACTCGAAATTGAAAACTGAGGGTAGATATAAAATCAAAAGGCTGGGGCGAGTGCTGAACGCGCCGTCATGCGCGGTGGTTGCAGGAGGCGCGTGGAGGAGTGGGCCGATTTGGGGTGTACGACGCTGCTGGAGTGGTCGTTCGCTGAAAAAGGTCGTCGGGGAGAGCAACGATAGTGATGGCAGAGCGTGGACGGATGGAAAAAAGTTGAGGAATCAGCGTAACAAAGGCATGGAGAGGGAAACCAAAGTCGAGGACACGGTTTGCCGAAATTTTTTTTCTCACCGGAGACAGTAGGTCCACCAGGTAGTTGAAGATTAGGGTCGTCTCTAAATAGGCTCAGGATATCATGTTAAATGGAGATAAAATATTGAGAGATATGTTGAATAATCCGTTTGTTTCAACTACACAACGGAAATTCTTTATATAGACTATGACTATTAAACAAACATAATGACAGAAATACTTACACACATGAATACTTATAGTCTCTATCTATTTTATTTGCATACTAATATAATATTTTAACAAGAACAAAAAATAGCCTACAGACAACAGTAAAGAGGCTAAACAACTACAGTAACAACCAACATCAGAGGCCAAAAAAGTGCACTTAATCCATAAGCAACAAACAAAAACATACTGTCATGGTATAGAACGAGCAACAGCAAGAATACCCACCAACAGAAGTATCTCAAATCGTGATTTTGAGCTCCAAAACGAAACAAGGAAGGGCACGCTAGAAAGGAGACCAGGAAGGCGGCACGTGACGGTGCATCCAACGTTTGTTTGTCGTAAAAATTCAAGGTCCGATTGGTTTTGGGGTAGACAGCGGGTGGTGGTGAACTGCGTTGCATGAACAATAACTTCCCACCACTGAACAAAACGTGTAACGAACTGGAACACAATGAATAAGCACCTAAAAATCCCAAATGACTGCAAAAAGGGTTGCAATTGACCAAAAATACCACAATGAAGGCGGAAAGAAAAAACAAAGAAAAAAGAAAGAAAACCGCGAGGACGGTCTAGGGTGTTTGGGGAAGCAATACCTCAAAATTCAGGAGCTCGTGATACCATATAGAAAATACATCTTGAATATTATTTCGAAAGTAATCTCAGTACAATTATTAAACTGTTTAAATAAACTATGCTATACCTTGGCTTGATTAAAGAGTACCATAAAATATGTACAAATAAATATACTTAGAACACTCCTCGTGACAGCATTCCAAAATGCCAAGTCATTTGGTTTTACAAAAAGCTGAACAAAAAACTCGTGTGCAAGAAGCATGCCCAAATTTCATAAACTTCCTAATCGAAACAGTTGTCAACAAATAATTCCTATCAACCAAAGATCCCACCGCATACCATTTGAAAACTCTGGTGGGTTAACACATGTTGAGAACAAGCTAATGCGGTTTCTCAAACTCAGCCTCACCAACAACTTGATACCAATGATGTATTTGAAAACTTTCACACTCATCCCTTGTTGTACAAACCCATTGATCAAGGAGTTTCAAATTGCTGAATCTTTGTGACATCTCTATACTCTCGACCCACTGAAAACCTCAACAGCAAGACCACAATTATCACACCTAGAATATAAATGTGTTAATAATTGCAATCACCTCCCTATCACGAGCATTTGCTTCAAATTTCACACAAAGATCCTTAACATGCATCTGAGCGCAATGCACAAAAGAAAGGAACATGCAGAAAGTAAAACCACTTTTTGGTACATTCTTACCTGTTTCATTCTCTCTGGAGGCAAAAATAACAACTCTAAGCACCGTTTGTGCTCCTCCCTCCTCAAGACTTACATCCCTATTGATGGATCCTTTGTTGTTGACTTAAGCTTCTTCAAGGGCCTCACAATCAGAGTTTGCCAAGACAACGTCGTGGGCCACACAAGTCGTCGTATCAAGGGTGACACACATTAAAGAGAAGAAGAAATTGTTAGAAACCAGATTAAAGAACGCGACAAATTGTATTATTAATTGAAAGAAAAAAAATACTAAAAGGAGAATCTCTCCTATAACTCTAGAGCAATGCTCATTAGAGGAATTTAAAATTCTCTCTGCCCAAGCTCAAAGCCGAAAGTAAACCCAAAATAATGACTAACTTACTTTTTCCCTCTCACACACCTGATATACCCCTTCTCGTGTGTATTTTACCTCAAACTCTAACTAACTTGCCAACTCAAAATTTCCCTCCCCATTGGTCTTTTTTTTATCATGGGTCCTATCATCAAGTCACAGAAACGCTCAATGAACAATACCTCGTCTTTTGTGGCCAATTAATCGAATCTATAATCATGGCTTACAGACTTCACTCTTTTGTTGCACACCAACAATTAGTGTCTGAACAAGATTGAGTTTCTAATTGCATTAATTTGACATTTCTTGCTTTGGAGAAGTAATATTAGGTGTTGCTTTCTTCGCTTCTATCCACACTTTCCCATTTAATTCTCTATAGTGTTGGTAGAAAATCCATGTGTACGAAATTTGGGAGAAAATCCATGTATATTTTCATCATGTGACGTTATGCAAGAGCCAAATAGTTTTGATGAGAAAAATTGAGCAATGCTTCTTTTGATAACCGCAAGGTGAAGGAGTTCCTATTGCGTGTAAAGACACAGATTGAAGGTCTTCCTCAGGATTACTTTTTAGTAATTTCTTAATCGAAGGTACAGCTGATCCAATGACCATAATAGAAGCAGAAGGTCTTATGCTACACCTATGTTGTTAATAGCACCGCAAACGTGGAATTGCAAAGTGGGAAACTATCTCTGGTGCAATGCTTTTTGTTTGCTATTCGCATTAAATAGTTGTGTTCATGGCTGCAAATAGCGGAAAAATTTGCAGCGGAATAGACATTTCGGTTCCGCTTATAATTAGTAAAAAGACTTTTCGGCTGTGATCTGCCATTTTCCGCCCACCACCCTCAAATGCCAGTAAGAAACAAGAAAGAAGGAAGAAGATATAAGAAGAAATGAAAGTTGAGGCCAAAGAGGCTACGTGCCTTTTGGGGAAGATGAAGTTTTAGGGTTTAAAGAATGGACATACGAGTTTTAGGGTTTGAGTTTCAAACGATAGGCCTATAATAAACCAAAATAGGCCAACTATTTTCACGATGCCCAAAAAATGTTTTTGTTGGTAGTAGTATAAAAACTCAATAATGAGCCAAGCAATTGAACAGATAGAGAAGGGGAGAAAATAATAAGAACTAATATAGTGGAATATATTCGACAGTGACTTCAGACAAAAGACTAAATACTAATATCTATTTTAGGAATACATTGACTCAATTCTGAATAAATAGGAAATCAAGAACAAATACTAATAATATTAATAAGATCCAATCCTCTGAGATACTCCAATATTATAAATTGTTTTGAGGAAAGAAATTAAGATACTGTGATATAATATCAAATATATTATATAAGATATTTTTTGACATTTTAACTACCTAAACAAATTGTAATTAGAACATCAAATTAAAAGAAAATAAAAATATTTTAAATATACTCTAACATGTCTAATAAATAAAAACTGAAACAGAAAAGAAAATTAGAATAGCGGTTTTTCCGCTTTCCGCTATCCGAGATTAACAACATAGAGCTACACATATTGAAGTATGACAAGCATACTCTTGCTGAAATCTCTTTCATCAATCTTAGGCAAACCTCCTCTTAGTGTAAACCACAAGTGCATCTATCTATCAAGGTTGTGGTGAGCGGTT
>NC_021166.2:28034591-28088101 GCF_000331145.2 Cicer arietinum
TTCAGCTGTGATAGGGACCATGGTTGACACTACTTAGTACAATGTTAGGACTGTTTGAAGTTTGGGCACACTACATTAATCTGTTATCAGATTCAATCAGAATTATTAGGCTTCAATGCCTTTGCAAAGTTCCAAGGATGAACTTGTTTCAGTCTCTTTATCACACATAGCTCAGACACCACTATCAGCAACCTTTGCAGTATCCAGCTCAGAGATATTACCTCTGCAAGCTCCTCAATCCCAGCAGTAGCCACAACAACCACAAGCTCTGGTTGCCGATGCCAATCACTCACTAAACTAGAAGTGTTATCCAGATTGTAGTGCTTTGTGGTTGGAAATTTGGAGAATATTCATCAGACAACTTCATTTGAGGGCCCACTTTAAATCTTCATAGGTAATGGGAAAGGTCTGAAGGCCTCTTCAGTTAGGCTCTTCCATTTTCAGATCTCCAATTAACCCAAATGAGATAATCTATGGTCATATAACTATACTTAGGATCCTCTTCTGCTATGTGCTCCACACGTGATTTCTGAAGTCCTATATTTTCGACATTGTCCATATTTGTGTCATGTCCATGGTCTTGTGTTTGTCTGTATTGCATAGGTTCCAACCACAAAAATAAGGAAAAACAGAAGCACAACACATTTAATAGATAACCATAAAGAACTCTCCTCTAGTGTTTCAAGGTACCCGAAGATAAACAAGACAAGAAATGTCTCTGACCACTGGGATGGAACTAGAGGCCAATGCACGCCAATGATGGCAAAGTCTAACATCAATTAGGTTGTGCGTGACAAACATGTGCCAGAAAACTTGGATCTCTTAGACATGCACATGGAGGCATGTGGGTGGACCTGGGCCATGAACTTTTAGGTTTCGACCTGTCTCTAGACAATTATCTAACATCAACACTTTAGATTGAATGCATGTCTGGTGCCCGATGCGTATCAGTGTTGGACACAGGTACAACACTGATATAAGTGGTTACATTTAATCACTTCCATTTTTAATTTTTTTTTTATAATTTTTATTGGTCTCTACATGTCCATGTAAGTGTCATATTTAGTGTTCGTGTCTTTGTCAATGCTTCATAGCTAAACGGTGAACTTCTGGACATGGTTGTCAATTGGACGACTGGTTTTAAGTGGAAGCTAAATGTAGCAATGGTGGCAGCTTATGGCAGCTCAAATATAGCTACCTAAAATAGAATCAAAGTATATTTTGATTGTTTCAATTTTAACATTAATAATTTATATAGTTTTTTTAACAAGTCTTCAATGAAAATAGCACTTCCAAAGAAGAAAACAAAAACACAAACAAACGGGCTATTAATTGGGGTACTGGACTGCTAACATAGTTGGACAATTAGAAACTTGTAATTTTTACAACTTAGAGACTGACTGCTGTCTTCTTGTTGCTGATGCTTCTTTTTATTCATCACTTTTGCAGTTCTAGAAATAATTCAGATTTAACTATTACATGTTCTAATGTGTGAAATGCCCATGCTTCAACTTTAGGCGACCACAAATTTCACATTTCCATTGCCTACATATCAGATTTATCTACCAGTTTTATTTATTTATTTCGTGTTGTTCATGTAAACTTGTCTTTGCTCATGGGACTCTTTATTTTGGTTTAATATTGAGACTTGTTGTCAAGTTTTGCTCTTCTCTTGTTTGGGATATGAACATGGGCTAGATTTCTGATACTCTCAAGTGCGAGAAGCCTGACTTTCTTCCACTCCATGCTTCTTGTGGTGTCTTTCACCATAAACTTCTTGTTGGCGATCGATGTGATAGATAGACTGCACACACCACATTCAGCCCAAAACTCTTTTGGCAGATTCTTGCTTTTAATCATGCCTCGTGCCATATCAAGGATTGTTCTATTTTTTCTTTCTGCCACACCATTCTGCGAAGGAGTTCTTGGAATAGTATGTGGACGTCTAATTCCATTATCTTCACAGAACTCTTGGATCTCTTTGGAAGTGAATTAACCTCCTCCATCTGTTCTCATTGCTTTAATCTCACAACTTCTTTCTTTCTCCACTACAATTTTGAACTTCTTGAAGGTGGTAAAGACTTTTGATTTTGCTTCAAGAAATAAACCAATGTTTTTCTTGAAAAATCATCAATGAGAAAGAGGAAATAATTTTTTTTACCTAGTGAGCTTGGCTTGATTGGTCCATAGATGTCAACATGTATTAACTTGAGCAGCTTCTTGACTCTTGAGCTTGACTCCTTTGGAAAACTTGCCCTGAATTTCTTTCCAAGTAAATACCCTTCACATAGTTGATCAAGATGATTGATAGATGGTAGTCCTCTCACCATGTTGTGTTTCGACATCACACTTAAACTTCCAAAGTTTAAGTGTCCAAATTGAAAAGTCCATAGCCATAAAGCATCATCGTAGTAAGCTTTGAGACATTTTGAAACGTCGTTTTGGATATTCAACAAAAACATCCTATTCTTTGACATCGGAACCTTGGCGATGAGATTATTTCTCCCGTCTTTGATCGAGAGACTCAAATCATTCACGTGAATATCATAACCTTTTCTCAGTTGTCCCAAACTCAAAATATTAATCTTCATATTTGGGACGTAGTAGACATTTGAAATAAACTCATCGCTGAATGAGATATTTCTACTTATCGATTCATCAAGCTCTACGAACATGCTCCTTTTTCAATACATATGGTTGCAAACACTGTTTCAAACTTTTCATCATTTTCTTCAGCATAGTTGGTCTTCTCCTCAACTTTGTTCTTGGAAAATCTACATTGTGAAGTGTAGTGGACAAATTTCTAACAATTGTAGAATTTAATTTGAGATTTACCATACCTTGTGTTTAAGTATCCTTTTCCACATCTTCTTGATGAGCTTTCTCCTTTCTCATACCTTGTGTTCAATACATATGGTTGCAAACACTGTTTCAAACTTTTCATCATTTTCTTCAGCATAGTTGGTCTTCTCCTCAACTTTGTTCTTAGAAAATCTACACTGAAGCGTAGTGGACAAATTTCTAACAATTGTAGAATTTAATTTGAGATTTACCATACCTTGTGTTTAAGTATCCTCTTCCACGTCTTCTTGATGAGCTTTCTCCTTTCTCATAGCTGCTTTTTGTGAAATTTGAACTTCGTCCACCATTGCTACGTCCAAATTGTTCTCGACCGTGACCTTGTCCTCGACCTGTACCTCGACTTTGTTGACTTCTCTCATTTCTATGACTTTCTTCCTTCTCTTTTAGTTGCATCTTGAAGAGGTTCTCGTTGATCTCTCGCTTCTCCCCACACGCTTGCAATGATTGTTGAAGTTGTTATATCGTCATAGTCTCCAAGTCTTTGGTTTCCTCAACTGTCACAACAATATGCTCAAATTTGGGATCCAATGAGTGGAGTATCTTTTCAATAATCCTCGCATCTTCTAACTTCTCCCCATTTCTTTTGAATTGATTTGAAATGGCGATAACTCTTGAAAAATATTTTGAAATAGACTTTGACTCTTTCATATGGAAGGATTTGATCTCTCCTCTTAGAGTTTGGAGAAGCACCTTCTTTACTTTATCTTTTTCTTTGCAAGAGGTTTGAAGCTTCTCCCATGTCTCCTTAGTGGATGATGCATTTGAAATTTTCTCAAACTCATCTTCATCCAATGCTTGGTAGATGAGGAAAAATGCTTTTTGTGTCTCTCTTTATTGAATCCTTCAAAATATCTCTTTGTGCATGAGTTAGGGAATCCTCATCTTGTGATTCCTCATTGCCTTTTTCAACAATCTCCCAAACATCATATGCTCCAAGAAGAGCCATCATATTGATACCACAATTATCATAGATTGATAGGTGCTTCTTTTTAGAAGTGGAACTTGGAAGGATGTCTCTCCATTGCTTGCCATGACTATAGAAGGATTTCTTATTTGAACCTGCTCAAATGTCACTTCGTTGAAAAAGGAGATTATCGTGAGCTTTTGGGGGAGTTGAGGAGAGAATGTTTGAGAGAAGAGTAATTTCTATTGCTTGGCTTGGTTTACAAATGACATCCTCTCCCTTTTTTACAGGCTTCAAGTGAGTCCTACATACTTCAAGAGAGACTTCTATGCACTTTTCTCAACTACTTATTAAATACTACATCTTCTAACCTTATCTATCAGTCCCTAAAATTTTTTCGGACTACAACACTTAATAAAATAAAATGGCTAACACTTGATTAGTCCAATGGACCAAATCAGGTTTACAATCCAACGCACCCACCTCGAAAACAACCTTGTCCTCATGGTTGCAATCTACTACAATTTCTTCAAGTTGAACAGTTGAAGCAAAATTGATTCCCCCAGTGCCCATTGCTGAGAGCTTGTTGGGTAAAAAATAAAAATTTAAAAATTCTAACATGCTCCCTCCACTTTTCTGCAACCACTTATTATTTTGCAATGGCCAACATTAGTAATTAATATTGTTAATATTATTAGTATTTGCGGAGGGTAAGGAACAAACCACGTCCTCCTTATCACTCCACTCCCCACCTCAACTACCAAGCCAACCTTATATGCTTTTGTGATTCCTCAAGTTGGATCTTGTCTTCCAATGTTTGCCTGCATGCCAATCTGCTTGTCTTCTCCAAAGCATTTCCCAGTTCCATTTAGGTAAAATGCTTTTTTGTGAGCTCAAAATGGGAAGTTAGTGGTGTTATCCATGTAAGAGAATTCAGTTATATATAGGGACTGAATAGAGAGAGAAGGGATATCTTTTCAAAATTCATTGTGTTAGTTATGAGCAGGGATATGTAGGAGCTTGGCTTTGTGGGCATTAGGGATATACACCCTTTTCAGTAGTTTCATATTTGTGATTTCTAGTTCCTATCAATATTTAATAGTAGTGTTGAGATAAAACCCAATCCACAAGCGCTACTAGTGCTATATGCATTTTGGAGTATGCAGTTATTCTCTCAATATCAATTTGGCCCTATATGTATGAGTAAACTTTGTTAAGAGTTAAGACTGTTAAAGTTTAAATTTTAATTAACATTTTATGCTTCTGAATCAGGTGTATGTGGAAGCTTATACTTGTCCCTGCGTTAGGTGCCACCCCTTTGATCCAGTTTTTGTTGCCCAATCAAACGGAAATTATGTTGCAATCTTTAGTACCACCCCACCATACAGACTCAACAAATATAAGAGATATGAGAACCATGGGGTTTCTGGGTTCCCAATTAAGTGCAATTTCAGCTTAGATGGGAAAAAGCTTGCATCTGGCTCTTCAGATGGATCTATTTACCTTTATGATTATCAATCATCCAAAGTTTTAAAGAAAATCAAGGCCTTTGACCAAGCATGTATGGACATTGCCTTCCACCCAGTTATGCCTAATGTTATTGCTTCATGCTCATGGGATGGAAGTATTTTGGTATTTGAGTAAAGTTTCTTTTTCTCGCCCCAATTCAATTTCATCCCAATTTCATACAAGGAAATTGTTTGCTGTTGTGATTGTTTCGTAAACGTGTGCCTTTTAACTGTTTTACCGAAGATTTAATGTTGACTCACTTAAAGTTTATAATTGTAGTGAATATTGGTGTTCTTTTCTTTTCTTTTTTATAAAACATTTTAAAGTATTTATCAGCAGTGAGATATCTAAGTAATTATAATGATGTGACAGCTTCTTGTTTCTGAATAGTGTAGAAAGTTACTAACGATGGATGAAAATTAAAGTGTATCTTAATGTTTCTGATAATGTACGCAATGGTATTACAATTTGTAAAGCCGAACAGGGATTTGTGTTTGCCATTAGCATCTAAATTGGCTGATAATGAACTTGCTTCCACACCCACTATGGAATAGAAAGCAACATAAATATAGGGTTCATGAATATAGAGATTCTCAAAACCTTATAACTTTACAAAAAGATTTAATTATTGTCAAAGGATCTATATAATAAAATATAGTTCTGTAGCAAACAAATATCTACTTGCAAGTTGCAAGATTCCCTCTCAAATATTCAGGGCTGAAGGCCAAATCTCCTCAATTCACACACACACAACAAAGTGGATTATTCTTTTCAGCAAGAAAAAAAGATATGCCATCTAGGACAGATAAAACAAATCTTTGAAACTGGAAATGCTTACATGTATTTATATGTCCTTACACTCAAATTCAGGACGATGTCTAGGTACTTGTAACCAATACCAACCATCATGGAAGGAACATTAAATATGACTTCATTGAAGAGAAAATTGTGGGGGCAAACTCAGTTATAGTTATGTTCATCCACTTCTTCCCATAAGAATGGTAGATAGAAGGGGGGGCCAAACCAAACAAACAAACAAACTGTTAAACAAGACATAATTATGTAATTCTTTTTCCACTCTTCATGGGGGGTCAATTGTAAGGGGACAAGACACACCACACTTCAGCCTTTTTAGATGCATTTTTTAATAGGACCAGTTTCTCTAATCCCCTTAATTTAAAACACAATCTCACAAATAAAGAATACAAGTCAAATTCAGTTGTGCAAAAACATTGATATATGCTGCACATCACACAGCACTATCTAGAAAAAAACCAGCATAACTTTCAACCACTGATGGTCCACAAGTCACAGCTAGCTAGCCCTCTCTTGATACTGTTTATATTGGAAAGTTTTGTAATTTGTAATCCCATTTAAAGCAAGGAACACCCCTATGAAACCTACCAACCTATGAACATAATTTAATTTCAACATCTATATGAATATGTTCCCCACCATGCATGGTCTTAACCTCTCTCTTTCTTATCCCTATTTATTTATCTGTTTGCCCCACTAACCTTTTCCCAAAAAACAAACTTAAAAGGCAAAAAGGGAAGAAGGAAGTAAGAGAGTGATGAAATCAAATCAAAGCATGCCCCTGTTCAATAGTCCATATGACTGCAATCATCATCTAAAAGAGAGATACTTTTGTAGTGTACTTGAGGTCAAGAGTGAATTGGCAATTCAAGGTCCCACAAGCTAGCCTATGGGGTACATGAAAGGATGGGATGAAAGGTTTTCTAAGCTTATATTAAGCCAGTTGAACCCTAGGATTTGACATGATCTTCATGTTCTAAATCACTACTATAATATTATAATTATGGTTTTAAATTATAGTTTTAAATTGTAGGTGTAATGCTGGTTTCACTTCAAATATTTATAATGTAGTCAAATGTTGGTAAATGCAACTGTAATTACAATTATAATATAGTGTTGCAGAGATCACTTAAATTATTGTAATGCAGCTGCAATTGCAGTGACGAATTGTAATTTAAAATTATGATTACTATTCTTAAATTGTTGTAATGCAGCTACAATTACAATGACAAATTGTCATTTAAAGTCATAATTACTATTAGATTTACGTTTAATTAAGGTGCGGAAAAAAATAAGAATTATTACTGTATAAAAAGTTTGTGCTTTGCACCAAACATTGTTGTTTTGGAATCAGAAAACCACCTACTATAGCTAATCTATTATCACTAAATACACCTTTGCTAATTTCATTATCTCTTTCTTTTTGATTCATCTTGTCATGACATGTATGCTTTCAACATATGGATTAATGTTTATCCTCTGCTACATACTAGACCATAATCAAAATGTTTGTGCCTAGCTCACTAGCTTTCCAATCCTTGCACTAAAAAGTAGCCGACAAACTCATTTTATTGGTTCTGCCATGTGATTTGTGGCCTCAACCAAGTCAGAGTCACCCATTTGGTTGGTCTTCTTTATTGGTAACCCAAAGGGCCAAAGAATTTTGAATAACATAAACAACCAATCATGATTTTTTTATTAAATTCCCCTTGCTCTAAAATTCCCTAATTAGCAAGGATGCCTAATAAGGCCACTACTCACTAATCAACCTCTTACTTACATGTTACTATGTTTTATTGGTATATTATTATTATTACTATGTCATGGAGTATTATGCTTCATGACCTGACAAAAATGATTATAATCTAACCTCCATGTTAGTGAAAATCTTGGAGGGATTATGTTTCATTGATGCCATTGGTTGACACCAAATTCTAGAAAAGATGAATCCAGCTAGGATATAAAGTAGCTCAATTAGATTCTTCCTGCCAAATCTTTTCTTTTAGTAATTGTTTTATTGTATTTATTTAACTTTAACAGAGGTTGGTCTCACTCTCATTGATCATGTTTGAATTCTAGTGAATTTTGATACAACTTGCAAGAACTTCACTTTCTTGTTAACTCTTGAATGAATGCTTTTAGTTGGCTATGTTAGCTTCTCTCTTTTTTTATTCTTTTTTTTTTTAAGTCAAAGAAAAGATTAATAATTTAAATTTTTTAATGATTGGCTACATGCTGTGTAGATATTTAGGATGTAATATCTTATGTTGTTTCATATTTAAATTCTTTTCTTAGCAAGATACCATATAATACACGGTATAAATTACGGGCAATTATAGATTAATACTTAAAAAAATATTAAAAATTCTAACGACCGCAAATATCATATTTTAGAAGTAAATGTTAATAGTCATATTTATTTCAATGACTATTGATTGAGATAGTGACTTAAATAATAATGGTTCGATAGAAATAAAGGAAAGTAAATATATATTTTATTGAACTGACATGAACTAAATCATCATCTTATCCATAAAGATAAAAAAAAAAAATTATAAATTAATACTTCTAAAAAAGATCATTGTTATAATTTTTAAGTTATAATTTGACAAGGCGTACAATAAACTCATAATAATATTTATAAAATTTAGATTGTCATAACCCTAATTACAAGTGTCTTTTTCTTCTTCCTCTTATTATTTTTTCTTTTAATATGCATAAATTGAATTAGGTCTTGTCATTTTTTGAAAGAAAAAATTGAAAATGAGGTAATTCATTTTTTGAATTTCTGTCATTTTGTACATATTAGTGTTTTCTTGTCATATTAGTAGTCATTTTGAGTGTGATAATACATATATGTCTTTTTACTAAAAGAAAGAAAAGGCAAGCGCAGATATCTCAAATGAGTCAAAAGTAAGAAATAGTGAAAGGAAAATAAAATGTGGTGTATATTATTTTAGAGAAGTACAACTCTGTCTAGTGAATTGAGTGTTTTACTTTTTCTAAAACAAAATAACGTTAGTTATGATTATAAATTACAATTTGCAGGTGGCTATAATATTATGGATTTTGAATTCTACTTAGCAATATCACATTAGCAATATCACAGTTGCAATTTAGGTCATATTGATCATATTTATTTTTATTTTTCTGTAATTTAAAGGTTTATAGTGTAATTACAACCATAATTTAAAACTACTGGTTTAATAATATATATAATTATTTTATATTATTTTAGTTTATTTGAAAGCATGCTATTATAAGGTATTTTATATATGGAAATCCTTTTTCTTTTAAAACCTAATAATTATATTCCACATTCAAATATATATATATATATATATATATTAAATATTCTACTTTTTTTTGAATGCATATCCGAGTTGCATCCATATAAAATATAATTTTTACTCTATAGTAAGAAGTTGTGAATGCGATCATCTGTAAAATGATTTTTAATTTTTAATAGACGGTCACATCTTAAAAATACAACTTCCTATTAAAAGAAAAAATTATTTTTTAAGTGATCACAAAGTATAAACACAATTTTTTAAAAATTCAAAAAAATAGAATATTTTAATATATAAATTTCAATGTAAGAATATTAATTAATTTAAAAGACATATAATAATAATAAAAACCTATTTAATGCTTCCAATATTGATGTTCAAATATATCTGGATTGTTCTAGTAACCTATTGATTAACCTGAATATAGTCTAGGCGTTAATGAACACAAACGACAGTACTAATTCAGGTGACATTTGACCGACAAGATGGCTTCAACAGTTAGTACAACATGAATGCATCTATCAAGCTTCATGATCATTTATCATGAACAAATTGTTATCATTTATCAATTTGTTTTAGGGTAAACATGAAATTGAAAACAAGATATTATAGGATTTTAATTTGTTTTATTCAGTTGATCTCAATTGTTGTATTTTAAAGTTAATTAAGTTAAGTTTTAATTTTTATCTAATAATCGAGACACATTTAATTATAATAATTAAATAATATTTTATTATTGTTAGATATTGATCATAGATATCAATTAGATGACTCATATTTTGAATTGTATTTTAAAATTAAGTTAATGAAACTAAAATACGAGTGATTTAGTCTTAACTCAATGAAGACACATTTAATTATAATAATTAAATAATATTTTATTATTGTTAGATATCGATCATAGATATCGATTAGATGACTCATATTCTGAGTTGTATTTTAAAATTAAGTTAATGAAACTAAAATACGAGTCATTTAGTCTTAAGTCAATGATTAAGATTCCTTGACAACATACATTGCTTTTTCTAAGTGCAGTGAATTCAGGTGTGATGGTATAAAAAGAAAGCAAAAAGAAAAAGCATGGAGAGGAGAGGGTAAATAAAGTACAAAATTATTCAAAATGACATTAATTACCTTTATATTGATCATAGATATCGATTAGATGACTCATATTCTGAATTGTATTTTAAAATTAAATTAATGAAATTAAAATACGAGTTATTTAGTCTTAACTCAATGATTAAGATTCTTTAACAACATACATTGCTTTTTCTAAGTGCAGTGAATTCAGGTGTGATAGTATAAAAATGAAGCAAAAAGTAAAAACATGGAGAGGAGAGGGTAAATAAAGTACAAAATTATTCAAAATGACATTAATCACCTTGTGAATAATAATGCTATCTATGCATATGAAGCCTATGAACAAAATAATGAGATAAAGAGTTTATAAGGAATCTCTTGATATTCCATAAATACTTTGTCTTTGACAGTTCGCTGCAGAAATCATAAATGGACAGCAAATTTTTACTTTTGTAGTATAATGGTTCACTTTGTTATCTATTTGTTGCATGAAGTGGTGGACACAACGTATCATAATACCACTCTTGATCTATAGCTATAGGTTATAACTTTGCCTTTATACACTTTCTTTTTTTTCATTTGTCTTTTATGTATTCTTTTTTTCAACTTTAAACTTATTTTGTTTGAATTTTGAAGCATGTAAGGACACGTCCTGTTAGAGGTACAAGCATAGTACTGACCCCTTTGCGTTACAAAGTAATATCACTTTCATTTTTTTTCAACATATTGTGTGATGATCCTCTTGTCGGTCATGTGTGGCCTAAAGCCTTCCCTTGTGTGTCGGTCAAAAAGGTTTCCACCTTACAAAGTTAAAGGAAAAGTGTTTATTGGAAATTAAACTACACTTCAAGATATTTCATCTTCTTTTACTACATCAACTCACATTAATTATCTTGTATTAATCTAATTAATTATCTTGTATTAATCTAACTAATTAAACTCAAGATTCTTTAAATTTAGTCTGATTTGAACTTCACATATCGAAAAAAACGTAATTAAAAGTCGATATATTGTCAAAAGATCAGTTAAACTTCAAACAAAAATTAGTCATTCATAAAATTTATAGATAATTCATATTAATATATAAGATAATTAAACAAATAACATAATATAAATTAAAAATAGAGGGTGACTATTTGATTAAATACTAAATAGCTTATTTGAAGGATGTGAATTATGTAGAATCAATTCTTTATACCTAAAATGTATGTCTTCATCAATTACTATAATCGGTATATCTCAACTGTTTAGTAAAAATTAAATTATTAAATTGAAAAATGAGTTTGATATTTATCTAATTAATCTCAAAATTACTAAATTTCAATCAAATCATTATTTTACATTGCATTAACATACTTCACATTCAAATGAAAAAGTTTTTAAGAGTTTTGTGTTGATTTATAAAAATGTTACACTTTTGACTATTTCCTTCATTGAGACTCTCAATTTACCACGTTTGAGTACTGTTGAAGTCACTTATATAATATGGACCACACATAGCAAGTAGGACACCTCTTTTGATTGAGGATGAATATGTAGCATTGGTAACACAACAATTAATACTGCCATATTTTTTCTACTTTCAACTCGTTTCTATCAAACTAAAAAGGAAAAGAAAATTCATCATCATTTTGTTACTTGATTACTTTTTCATCTGAAGAAATTTTAAAAGAATAGAAACAAAACGTTTCATGCAATAATGCAACCAGGTGGAGATGCAAGACTAGTAACTCTTGAAGACTATTATGTCATGAATTTGTAAATTTAAACAATAATTACCTCATAAAGTAATCAAAATTTACAAATTTCGAGGCTTTTTTAATTTATCAAGAAAAAGTGACACAATTTTACTTGACTGTGATATGTTGCTTTCTTTATATATATACACATACACACACGTTAAAGAGCAAAAAAGTTACATGTGATAAATCACGTCTCGATCATTTTTGAGGTTTCATGATCTTAAAAATTAAATTCTTAATAAAAAATTTAAAACAAAATTATTTAAATTATAAATAATATAAATTTATTTAGAAATGATATTAAAAAAGAATAAAAAATTCAAACTATTTAATTAAAATTTTAAATGACATCAACAAATTAAAATAAAAGATTCAAACTATTTTAGAAACTATTATGCAAGTATTTTTAAACCTTAATACTCTTAAAACAACTAAATCTTATTATTGATCGATTGCACATACCCATGACTAATTCTGATTTGATGAACAAATATTTAAAAATTTAATTTACTATTTGTTTCTGGATCTCTAATAGCCAATTAGCATTAAGTCAGAAAAGATGTACTTTACTTAATAACTATGCTAATTTTATCCATATATATTAATTACTATAACAAAAGGGTGATGATGATTTCCTTATGGATTCATTCAAATGTTTCCTCCATGTTAGTGCTGCCACACAATTTTCTTCCTCGTTACACCCAAATGGAAGCATGATATAAGGGACCACATAATTGGTTTCATAAAGTTAATCATACCTTGAGAAGATGTTTAATTATCAATTAATATTATCAATGTACTGTGTGCTGGTTTTTCGTTGTAACTATGTTGTAAAACTCAAAATTTGTTTCCTATCTTTTCTAGTTCACCGAGCCACCGGTATTATGAACGTCCTTAAAAAATTGTTTCATTGGTAAAATGAACTTAGTTTAAGTTTTTATGTTTATTAAGAAATGTCATGATAAAATAAAGAGAAGAGCTATTTTGTTAAATTATTTTTATTTATTATCAGGTATTTTACATTATCATAAATATAAAATTGAATTAATATTTTAAAAATAATGTTGTATATAATAATAAATAAAGGGTACATTCAATAAAAATAATATTTATTTTCAAATAATTTTTTTAAAATGACATTAATTTTAAAATCGATAAAATATTAGGGTAATAATTATTACTTAAAGCCTTGATCTAATGTTTTCTATGCATGATTTCATGTGAAGGGTACAAAATCAGAGGATACATGCAGTACAGTGGAATAACATTTATCTTAATTACATCAATCATACCATGTCTTGTGATTAAACAAATGAAGCAACATTTATGTCCCCTCATTGGTGATCAACATTAAATTAGTATATGTTTGATTCATTTCATCAACGTTGTTAGAGTGTACAGTATGAGTAAAGAATTTTTTCATAGAATATAAATGTTGAAAAATATATAATTGGAGGAATTTATATAGTCAATGTATTAAAGTTTTAAATGAAAATGTGATGCTGAAATTATTTATATAACTAGATGTTAATCCGCGCGTTATGCAGGTTAATTTAATATATTATTGAGTATTAATATGTAAGTTAAACATAATATTATTTTTGTTTTAGAGAATAATATAGTAAAATATTTAGGTGTTAAGAGGTAAATATATTTTTGAAAAATTATATATAAGTTAATTTTGTTTTATTTCAAAAGAAAAGGTAAAACTTCATTGACTAATAAAATTCATGCAATATCTATTAAAATATGATACTATTATAAGATTTTTTAACTTTAGTGATGTAATCCTTATCTTTAATATTTTTTCTACTTATAATTGATTTATTCAAGCTTTCTGTTTTTTTTTTAAGTGTTCCTTCCAATGATATATTTGTTAAATGGATCAACATAGTATGTAAAAGTTATATATTTAACTATAATATGTTCTTCATTTTATATGATTTTAATTAGTTTAGAAACATTATATTTTTTAATTTTTTTGTATCTTTTGACATTTTCATTTTTAAAAATTAATCATGGAAATTATTTTATGTAAAAAATTGGTTAATATCATACTAATCATGTGTATAGTTAAATAGGATAGTCCATTTCAAAGAAAATATGAATACATATTTTTCATAAAGATTCACAAAGAAGTGTATAACCTTGATTAGTAGTGGGATTTGAGTGTACACTAAAGACTTCTTAAGATAAAGATTTATACTCCATAAGTTTTAGTCAATCAATAATTAATGTCGTCTTACTCGTAGTAATTGGCAATACACTATAACTATGTACACATCAATCCAAAAGTGATTTGCTCAATTTGACAGTAAAAAATGAACAACTACATGTCTCTCAAGATTTTCATTATATACTCTAAGAGTTCATAATAACTTAGTAAAGAATAATTGTTGTGTGAATACAAAAATTTAGACACACATATAAAATAAGTGGAAACATAATAATTAAATAATGTATATTTTTAAAATAATTAAAAGAAATATAATTTTTTGTGTGTGATCAAATAGTGTGTCCAAAATTTTGTTTCTACACAAGAATTGATTCTTAATAGAACAACTTGTCATTATGACTCAAAAAATTATTAAATATAAGTGTGTAAAGAAAGAGAAATTTTAATAAAGAAAATTTTGCTGATAATCTCTAAGTTGTAAAATGAAATTTAAATTTTTGAAGAATTGATATTGCATATAAGTGTATGTTTGAAATAGCGGTGACTTTGAAAATTTCACCTTAATTTGTATAACTTTTAAAGAATAGTTTTTGTTAAAATCTATGTAGTTTCGTAATTTTGTCAATTCAAATATGTATTAAATGATAATGTATGTCCTAGTATGTAATGTATTATTCATTAATGAGTAGTAGTTTGTTAAAAACGATTTATAATAGTATTCAAAATCTTGCTACAGTTCTTCGCGTATGCAAATATAGCTGATAGATATATGTGGAAGAAATACTACAAAGCAAAATAGAAATTTCTTAAGACTCAAAAATCTTAAATAATAATAGTAATAATAATAATAATAATAATAATAATAATAATAATAATAATAATAATAATTATTATTATTATAATTATATAACAAAACTGTTATTTACACAAAACTCTTAAGGCAAGAGAAAATTTGATACAAAATAATAGTTGGTGTGAAATTTATATTTAAACTTCAAGTAAATACTATAACTGCAAATCAAATCTATATTTAGTCTTTTGGATATGAAGCAATTTCAATTACTTTAACTATTGTTTCATCTAAATAATTAGAGTATGAAATAAAATTTTCAAATAACTATTTGCCATGGTCAAGAAATATTAAAAGTAGGTTAACAAAATTTATAGGCAAGAAGAGTTTATTGATGTTTAAGACATAGGAAATTTCAAATAGTGAAATGGTTAAAAGTTAGTGAAATTGTTAGAAGTTATTCATTTTCAAACAAATTTCTTTTGTATTCTTCATCTTTATTTTGTTTTGATTATGATAATTGATTTTTTTAAATGCTACGAAAGACACATTCAATAGCTTAGGACAAATACTCACCTCCTATATATGGTCTTCAACAATAATGACAATAGAGAGATAATGTTATTTAAATATTTGCAGACTCAGAATGTGTCACAAGTTGAAATGGATATGACTTTGTTGCATTTCATAATGTCTTTATTATTAGTAAGTGACTTGAACCAAATGCAAGATGGTGATTGAAAATAAACAGATGGATCTTTAAGTGTGATAAACAATGCATTGAATATAGTGTGTTGATTGTTCTTTTTTGTATGAGTTATTGAAATGAAAAGTTTGATAAGTGATAAATTCCTTTTAAGTATATTGATTAGAGTTAAAGTTACTAAAAGTATGAAATAATTGTATTTGAATAGGAAAATGAAAGAGTTTGCTTTACATTACATATTGGTGAAACAAAATATAATATAAGCAAAATATGAAAGAAGTAGTGAGATTTGGAAGATGTCACATCATAATTTTTATGAGTTGGCAAACTTTGGAATATGTGTGAGTTGTCGTCGATAAAATTCAGAACTCTATTTTAATATGTTATAATAGATAGATGATTTTACTCTAAGTAAGCTCATATCACGACTCTAGTATTAATGTTGATGATTTGACTAAATATGATGAACTCTTTATATCGAAAGTCTACCTAAATATATCTGATGGTTAAACAATATTTCATATGACTTGCCTTTAAGGGTCATAATAGGTTAGGTTGATCGACAAATACCTACAACCTAACTTGAAACATATGATTTGTCCGGATGTGTTTAGTAACAAACTAAGGTTGAGCTTTTCATATCCAATTTACTTAAATAGGTCAGACATAGATGTACAAAAATGTCTATTTTTTTTCTACTAAACTAAACTATTTATTTATATTTCCCACATTTCTTCACATAGTTTTAGATCGTGAATTTTCATACGGAGAAATTCATCATCCCATCAAACAAAGATACATCTAACTTCAATGTAGTCGTAACACGTATTCAAAAAAATAAGATGAAGAACTAATCATTTTTCAAAAACTTCTTTATGACATGATACATTGCTTCTATTCCTCCATCTAAACCTTCACTCTGATATCAGTTGTTGAGAAATCAGTGTGTAATATCATTCTTTTTTTTGAAAAGAGGTTAATTATCATTTTTTTTTTTTTGATATGTGATATGACTGCATGCATTGATGTTGGATATTTCCTTATTTGGTGGGAGTGTGAATTTCTCCTTATGAAAATGCACAATTCAAGACTATGTGAAGAAATGTGAGACTTTAGATGAAGTGAATATATGTTGTGTCAACATGGGTATTCATCGAAGTCCCATATCGAGGCAAGATTATGTGAAGAAATGTGATACTTTAGATATATTATTTCAAAGTAGGTACTCATTCAAGTCTCACATTGAGTAGCCTGAAGAAAAAAGAAATAGAAAGTTATTACGAATGACTAGAGTCGTTGTGGTGATTAAAATTCAAACTAACTCTATATTTAATAACTCTACTTTTTTCTTCATGCTACTCGATGTAGGACTTAGATGAGTACTCACTTTGGAATACGATAGTCTTTCTTCATTCAAAGTCTCACATTTATTCACATAATCTTGGCTCGATGTGGGACTTGAGTGAATGTCCTCTTTAACATAACATTTCTTCCCTTCATCCAAAGCCTCACATTTCTTCACATATATTTGTATTGTGCATTTCTATATTTGTATTGTGCATTTCTATATAGAGAAATTATCCTCTCGTCATACATAGGAACATCCAACTTCAATTTAGTCATAACATGCTTACAAAAAAATATGATGATAACTAACTTTTATTTTAAAAAGTCTCTTCTCAAAAAGAGTGGGCTTGAAAAGAGACTTTTTAAAATAGAAGTTAGTTCGAAGGATGAGGGTGTCCAAAGCTAGATTTTGAGAGTGAGACCCAAGTTCATTTCAAAAAGAATGGGCTTGAAAAGAGACTTTTTAAAAGAGTGGTCTCACTCTCAAAAGCTAGCTCGAAGGATGAGGGTGTCCAAATACATGTATATACCAACGGTCTAGAAACCTTATCGATATGGGGCTTCCATACAACTTCAATATCTACTATAACGTCTAGCTTGGATCTTGGATCCATTTTCAACATTGACATCATTCACCTAGTTTTAATACCAAGAGAAAACCTCCACATAACTGAAAGCACATCCACATAAGAAGTAAAACAATAACACAAGATAACTCATAAATTTAGTGGTATGACACTTCTTATCTAATCCATAATCTCAAAACAAAAGAATTTAATTATTCAATTTGAAATTTTTTACAAGGAAAAAATTGCATGTCATGTCATACAATTTTTGCACTAAATAATTGCAAACCCTCAAACGTACAATTTTTGTACGAAAAATTGCAAACTCTCATGCAACTCACAAAAGACTAGAATTGTTGTAGTGAATAAAATTCAAATTAACTATTCATATTTATAATAATTTTCTGATTTTTCTTCTTCGCGTTACTCGATACGAGATTTAAATGACTATCCATTTTGGAACAACATATTCTTTTTTCACCCATCTAACATTTCTTCACATAAATTTTGCTTGATGTGGGACTTGGATGGATATTCACTTTGGCACAAAACTAATGACCTAACTTGTTTAAGCTATTGTTTGTCTTAAGCTGTTTGGTAACAAAATTAAAGTCGAACTTCTTATAAATCTAATTTATTTAAATAGATCAGATTTAGGTGTACAAAATAACTATTTTTTGTCAGACTAATCTATTTATTTATATTTTATAATATATATATTATAAAATAAATATTTATATGTGTATGTTTTCATTTATTTCTATTGCTCAACTGCTTTTTATTGATGTCCTTAAAATAGAACGTGGCAAATTTTTTAGTAGGCCTGTTGGTGTGCTTAGACTTTAATGTCAAATAGATTTCGAAAAATTTCATGTTTCATCAAATTTTTAAAGTCTATATGACGGGTTATATCTATGAGTTCAAACTAACAATTTTTTAGTAGGGTAACATTAAATGTTATAAAGTTTACTTTTATCTTATCTATTTTCACCTTTTTTTTTATTTGAAAAAATATAATAAATTCTACAATAATTAATTCACATAATTGTGAGGTCGCGAATTCGAATTCGGAACAAGACATTCAACCTAATATTTGTCAGTTGAACTAAAACTTAAAGAATCTATTCCCATTTTTAGTTGTCTCAAATTTCTTTAACGTAATTTAATGTAAATCACTATAATATCTCTATACTTTATATTATCAATTTTTGCTAATAAATTCTTTTTTATCAATATTCTAATATTGTAATTGACCATATTGACATGCCATTGTTGTTACTCAGTTATCTCCTTTCAGATTAGTGGTACACATTTTTTGTCTTCCCAAATGAATACCAATATTTTGCCTTTTGTAATACAAGAAGACAAATAAATGGAGATACAATAAAGCTGATTTGTTAACACTTTTAAGATCCTATCTACAACCATTATTTGCCTACTTATCTCTTAAATAGTAATAAAGTATATGCATCTTCTTAGCATAGCATATATTTTGATTGAAGCAAATAATTAGGCAAAAATATGCCTTTATGTATAGCTTAATTTTGTTCAGGTCATTTAAGGTTTTATTTTGTTTTTCTCATTTTTTTAAGTTATATTAAATTACGTATGCAATCTCTTAAATTTAAATTTTTTTTTTTCGAATTACTCACAAAATGTTAAGATCTAATTGAAATGTTGCAATATGATAACTATCCAAATTACTTTGTACGTTAAAAAATTAAATATATTAATTATGTAGATAAATCTTTATTACATTATTTTTAATGCTATATGTGTATTTAAGTTGTTATAAAAAAAAAAAAGACAATTTATAAGATTTAATGAATGTTTTTTAAATAATTTGTAAGAATAATTTATTATTTTGGTATTTAGTAGAATTTCTAATGACTAAAAAAAAATTTAATTTAAATAATTATTGTCGGAATTAAATAAAAAATTAACTATACAAATAAAATATAACTTAAAAATTAAATCAAAATAAAATAACTTTAAAAAATTTAATTGAATATAACTTACAATCCCTATATTTCTTTTGCCTAATCCACAAGTCACTTTTTTCCCCTCCCATTATAAAATCCTTTGCCTTCACTCAATCTCATATCTTTTGACTTCAAGCCTAGATAGTAACACTACCTATGGTACCTATAGTAAGTGAATTACGGAGAGAGTAGGGGTCCAAATAGTTTGACATATAAAAAAATGACATTTGACCAGAAAAAAAGGAATATATTAATGGGTTTCTCCTCTTTTGAAGTTGAGACATTCAATTATGCAAAACCTCTACAATAAAATATAGATAACAACTGAAAAGAAAAAAATAGTGGCAAATTGGGTAATGGGAGACACACAGTGGAGAGAAGCAAGCCATTTTGGGGCATTATAAAAACATCATATACTCTTAATATACATTTCTTCAGTCCACAATAATTTAATTCCAATCTAATTGTTAGATCTCAGCATTTTTTTTCGAGATGTTAAATGGATCACAATAAATATAGGATCACTTTTCTTATTTATAGTATTAAAATAGAAAAAATTATTAATATATCACTGTGGAAAGGTCAACGGTCAAAGATTTGCATTACTGTCTATGTCTCCCTCACATATACACATAGACATAAGAAACACACACACTCACAAATGACATTCCCCAAAACCCTCACAACGCCACCAAGCACAATGCGTCCCACTTGGGAGTGGACCTACCCGCTACCTTGGTGCACCCGCCTTCCCATAATTCATAAATCGAGTTTAATTCACTTTATACCATTTTATAATTATATAATGATATAATAAATTAATTATTTTAATATTATTAGTGTATAATTAATTTATATTGATAATTCATATTTCTTTTTCTCTCATAAATTTAAATATTCAATAAATTACATTTAGCAATGAAAATAGATCAGCTCGATCGACAGAGGAGAGGTATGATTAAGACTTCTAAAAAAACTTAATTAGTTAAAAAGACCAGACTACATGCCACCTAATAAACTTTTTAGGTCTATTAGGTCGGCTTATTTAAATAAATATAAATAATATTTTTTTACTACTATAATTATTATATTAAATTTTGATTTTATTTGTTATATATTCAACTTTTAGTAATTTATGCATATTAACTTCATTTAGTTTTTGAGATATTTAAATGTATTATTATAAAATATAATTTAAGTATAATATTTATAAAATTATATTTTCAAAATGTGATGTTAAATATCAAAATATACTTAATTTGATTGACATATTAACTCATTAATCTATTTAAATATATATTTGATTACTTATTAAAAAATGTTAAAATGAAATAGATTTTTAACTAGACTAACATACCATATCAGACTTCTATCAAAGTCAGACTGATGCCTAAAAAGTAAATCTATGACAGATCAGACTTAAATTTTGATTTTTTTGACACGTAAGACTCAGGCCTAACAAAGTCTAACTTGGTCCTGCCTATTCCTAGCTCTAGCTGCATTGAACCACTTATTTTCAAAAATTTCATAAAAATGTGATTTTTATCCATATGATGGATTAATTATGGTATTTATCTAACATGAGTGTGGATTTATCCAAGATGCTTGATGTGTGTCACAGGTGTACATCATGTGTCAATGTCTCTTTTTCTTAGTTGAAACATGAATAGTGTTGTACTTGCGTAAATCATACTCCCTTCCTCTCAAATTATATTTTACATTAGCAATTTTACATAAATTAAGAAATTTAGTTAAATGTTATAAAGAATTAAGAAATTGTTGTTTTCAATCGTCATTATAAATAAAAATAACTATTTTAACTGTTTTCTTAAATTTTGTTTCAACCGGCAAATATCGACATTATTATATTGAATGTTTTATCTCATATTCGAATCCGAGACATTACATTTGTGTAACTTAATTATGGTGCAATTTATCATCTCTTCTAAAACTAAAAAAAAAACTTAAGTGTAATTATTTTTTATAGATTTCATGTAAAATATAATCCAAATTTATTAAATTGTCCATTTAAATGTCAAACATTCAACTATCTGACATGAAATATTTTTTTATTGAAATATGGATGGATATATTTGAAATACGAGCAGTAAATGAGTCAAAAATAGTTAGTATTTTCTTACAATAGTGACCAAGATTTGATGTCATTTTTTTACTTATAATAGTAATCAAATGAAGTATTTTACAAAAGTACCCTTTATTAATAATAGTTATGAGCATAATAGAAAAAAAACACTCCATCTATCCTATTATAATCGAGTCATTTAAAAATTTCATACATATAAAAAAAATATAAATAAAAGAAATAAATATATAATGAAAGATATTGTATTAAAAATAGTATAAATATTATTAATTAAAGAATATTATTAAAAAAATACATTGAAAATTGGGAAAATATTTTATTTTAAAACAATTTTATTTACAAATAAATTAATTATTATAGGAATAATGAAGTATTAATATACCATTGATATTGTAAATCGAATAGTTCAATTTAATACAAGTTTAAGATAAATATATTTTGTTAGAATAACTATGTCACTTACACCATATAAGTGTTTATGAGTATGGTATTGTGTTGAACGACTAAGTTATTAGACAACTGAGTATAAGAAATGTTTATAAAGGTAAGTCAACCAAAATATAAAACACAAAGAAATGTTTAATCAGTGCAATTGTGGATGTCCGAACAAGTTATATGTGGACTTACGTACGTTTCAAGGGGTGATTTTGCAAATATCTCCGAAAATGAATTTGGATTTTTCGGTTAACGTTGGTTTGGGAAAGGTTTTAGATAAATTCTTCTTAATAATTGACTCGAAGATGAAAAGACGCTCGAAGTGTAAAGTACAATAAGAAAAATGACATGAATTTTAAAGTGCTTGTAAGATAAATGACTAGAACGTAAAAGACATGAAAAGTTAAAATACTTGAAAGATAAATGACGAAGAAATAAATTACAAAAAATAAGAATTTTCAAAGAAAATTTGCAAATTAAACTTAAATCGACTGTAATAAATGTTGGAATTGAAGATTTGGATAGAATGAAAATACATAATTATAAAGGAAATGTAAAGTCATGGAAGATATACTTAATGTTTTAGAAAGCTTGAATATGTTTTTTGGTTTAGGAGTAGACTTTTGAAGTTTTTCTTTTGTAGGAAGACATACTTTTTGTATCCGATCATTTTTCTTTCGTAGCAACTGAAGTAACAATTTCAATTTGCAAGGAAGGGGATTTGAATTGTAAATTCATCTATTTAAAATTTCATGTTAAAATCTTAAAAAAATAACTCAAGATTGATCTTGGTTATGAAAACAGAAAATGAATAACGTTCCTGGTTCTGGAAACAGAAAACATTATTGGTTAATTAAAATCACAATTTTAGCTTATCTATTTAACTTGATAATCAAAATGATTGAAAGTAAATAGAGATACAACGCAATGATATATCATGGTTCATCCAACTCGGGTTATGTCCAGTCTTCACAACTGTGAGATTTTCCACTAAGTGTTCAAACGAAGAACGTTCTTGGCTTTAGGCAGTTTCTGTTAAGATCAGTATTGATCTGAAACAACAATTCCTTTCCACCCAGAAAGGATTCAATTAAGTCGTCTGTCAATCTTGAGAGGATTTTACAATTCACCTTTTAACCATAAAAGGATTTTTTTTACAAAACTACTCAAACTATAAACAAGGCTTATAGTTTTGAGTTTACACAATAAGGATTAAGAGAGATTGGTAGAATCTGAGTATGTTCAACTCGTGTTGAGAATAAATTCTTGATAAAAAGAATTCAGTAATATGATTTAGATATATGGAGAGGAAATCATAATTGATTCTTTTGCAATTGAGAAGCTTTCAAGTAAGTAAGTGTGTGTGATTGATGGATTTTCTTAGCACTTGAAGTTATGCGTCTTCCTTGAGCTTGGGGTTCCTTTTATAGGCTTCAAGGAGGTTGATGTCATCTATTATGACAGTTGAAAGGTTGCCTGACTGTCATGTGTCAGACTTGACCAAAGATCATACTTTTAAACTTTGAATGTTCTTGTTTTGAACATTCTGTGTTTCTACTTCTGTGTTAATAAGTTTGATATGTAAATTCTCATTCTTGACTACGATGATCCTTTGTTTATGACACAAAAATCTCAGAGATGTGATTAATAGATTCAGATTAAGTTTGTCTTTTGATTCGTGCAAAACAAGCTGGAGAATGATGTAACAAGGCTGAAGAATGATGATCAGTAAGTTGGAGAATGTTCGTATCATTCTGGACTGATGTCATCATACTGGAGAATGATGTTGATCATTTTGGAGACAAATGTTAATCGTGCTGGAGAAAGATGTTTGCTGCTTAATATTATGTGTAATATGTTGGATAATATTTATCAATCTGGAGATTGATGTTACACTTTTGGAGAATGATCATTTGTCACTTTTTCATTGAGTTTTGCCTTTTAATCTTTGATCCTTTTGAGTGATTCTTTTGTTCATATTAGAGTTGTATATTCCTAATATATGAACTGCAAACCTATTCGCGATTTGCCAGATCTTTGCTTGTATTAAAAAACTGATTTGATCTTGCTTGTATTAAAAAATAACAGAAACGTGGATAACGTTCTTGGTTTTCCATATTATGTCAAGAAAATTCTTGGTTCAATCTTGTTCATTTTTAGATCTTTCTTTAAACTGATTTCTCTTGCATTTTCTTTTTATCTATCTTGGATTATCACACTCAAAAGCACGTGTTAAATTAACACATAATTTAGTATCATAATTAGAGTCTTTAATTAACCTTTATTTGTTTACATCAAAACATTAATTTGGGATTTTTCCTGAACTATGTCCCTCTTATTGATGATGACAAATATGGTAATTTAAATTTTATTTTGATTCTAATTTCAATCATAGAGATCTTAATAGCTCCCCCTCAGAATATGCTTCAGATTTACATTCAGAAAATTTGGCACAGGTTCAAGCAGTTTTCAAATATGCAACACTACAATTTACAAAAGGACTTCTTTCGTACAAATTAGATTAAAATAAAGCTAAACTAATTCTCCCCCTTTGTCATAGCAAAAATGAATGGGAGAAAAAATAAAAAGCTAATCCTATTTAGAAAGGGAAGGGAAAAATCATTCAGATGAAGACGAGCTTGAAGGTTTTGGGACAACCTAGAAGGAAGGATTTGGAACCAAAGGAGGAGGATCAATCCCTAACTTCGGAGCAGGCTAGGTGGCCATCCATTCCCTTAGAGTTGCAAAATCTCTATCCTGATGTAGTTGCCCAATCCTAATAGTCTACAAGGCAGCCAGGACGGATTGGCTGGTTGACTCATGCTGAACTTTTTGACGCTTAGCATGGCTTTTCGAATTGTCCATGGGTGTAGTGGGAAGAGTGATGTGAGATAGAGCAACAATAGTGCAGACACTACGCCAGAAATGACATTTAACAGCGCCCATTTTACAACGCTTTCTAAACATAAGCGCTGTTGTAATTATATTTTAAAAATAACGGAACCTATTACATCGCTTTTTATGTAAAGCGCTGTAAAACAAGCGCTGTAGTAGGTCATATAACGTTTGCGCATCACGTTATAAGGATTTTACAGCGCTTGTCAAAAAAGCGCTGTAAACGGAAGCGCTTTCGCGAATCAGTTACAGCGCTTTTTTCACAAGCGCTGTAAAACACATGCGCTTTCATTGAATTTAACTACCTATTACAGCGCGTTTTTCACAAGCGCTGTAAAACACATCCGCTTTCATTGAATTTAACTACTTATTACAGCGCTTTTGTCACAAGCGCTGTAAAACACATGCGCTTTCATTGAATTTAACTACCTATTACAGCGCGTTTTTCACAAGCGCTGTAAAATACATCTTTCAAATAATTATATACGTTGCGAACCCTAATATCCTCTACGTACTGTGCGGCCATCTACGTTGTCTAAGGTATTTTTTACACATGATCTGTTCTGTTTTGAAATTTTTAGTTGATATTGGTTTCTTTTTGAAACTTGTTGATATGTTTTGAAAGCTTATTATTTTTGTTACTGCATTTATATAGGTGGTATAATATGGATAGGAAATGGATTTCAGCCAATCGATTGTCAAAAGAGTATGAAATTGGAGTGAAGGAGTTTGTTGAGTTTGCAGTGAAGAATGCAAAAGATCCAAATAGAGTAGTTTGTCCTTGTTTAAAATGTTGTTTTGGAAAACGTGTTAGAGAAGATGAATTAGAAGGACATCTAGTATGTAATGGAATTGATCAAAGCTACACATGTTGGATAAGACATGGTGAGAAAAAAAAAGGAAACATTAATTTTGAGAATAGTTCTACATATGCTTCAACTGATTTCGATACAGATACATATGAGCCGGACCGAGTTGATGAGATTGCAAAAGCAGTTGAAGAAGATCTTCGAGATTGTCCTAAAATGTTTGAAAGTTTGTTGAGTGATGCAGAGAAAGAATTATATAATGGTTGTACTAAATTCACAAGACTGTCAGCGATATTAAAGTTGTACAACTTAAAAGCGAGTAATGGATGGTCTGATAAAAGCTTTACAGAATTATTAACACTCATAAAAGATATGTTGCCAGATGATAATGAACTTCCCAGTCGAACCTACGAGGCTAAACGGATTTTGTGTTCTATTGGAATGAGTTACGAAAGGATTCATGCGTGTCCTAACGATTGCATTTTATTTCGAAACGAATATGAACTACTTAAGGCGTGTCCGAAATGCAATGTCTCTCGATATAAGAAGAAAGAATCTACTCCAGCAAAAGTCGTGTGGTATTTTCCTATAATACCAAGATTTAGGCGCATGTATCGCAGTGAAGAAGATTCAAAACACTTGACATGGCATGCAGATGAAAGAATTAGAGATGGAATGTTTCGACACCCTGCAGATTCCCCACAATGGGCAAAAATTGATCACGAGTATCCTGAATTCGGGATAGAGTCAAGAAATCTAAGACTTGCACTTTCTACTGATGGAATGAATCCACATGGTCTTCAAAGCATCTCACATAGCACGTGGCCTGTGATTTTGGTAATATATAACCTACCTCCATGGTTATGTATGAAGCGTAAGTTTATGATGTTGTCTCTGTTAATTTCTGGACCCAAACAACCGGGGAATGATATCGACGTATACTTGACTCCTCTAATCGAAAATTTAAAAAGTATGTGGGAGACAGGTGTGGAAGTTTATGATGGGTATAAGAAAGAATGTTTCAATTTGAGGGCTATGTTGTTCGGCACAATTAATGATTTTCCAGCATATGGTAATTTATCAGGATATAGCATTAAAGGTCAGTGTGCATGTCCTATATGTGAAGAGAGTACAAATTGGATGCGGTTGAAACATTGTAAGAAGAATGTGTTTCTTGGACATCGTAGATTTTTACCTTATAGTCATCAGTATCGTGGGTGGAGAAATGCATTCAATGGAAAATCAGAGGAAGGTAAAGCTCCTTTAGCACCGACTGGATATCAAATACTTGAAAAAGTACAAGGTTTGACCAATAAATTTGGCAAACCTTTTGCGGGAGAGCTGGTGAAAACTGGGTGGAAGAAAAAGTCAATTTTCTTTGAATTGCCATATTGGAAGTCATTGTATGTAAGACATTTCCTCGATGTGATGCATATTGAGAAAAATGTATTTGAAAGTGTTATTGGTACGTTACTCAATGTTCCAGGAAAGTCTAAAGATGGCGTCAATGCAAGATTGGACTTGGTCGATATGGGAATAAGAAATGAACTGGCTCCAGTAAAGAAAGGAAATCGCACATATCTACCTCCAGCCGCTCATACTCTATCTAGAAAGGAAAAAATTGTTTTATGTAAATTTCTACACGAAGTTAAAGTTCCAGAAGGATACTCTTCGAACATTAAAAATTTGGTTTGTATGAAAGACCTCAAGTTAAAAGGTTTGAAGACCCATGATTGTCATATTATAATGGAGCATTTGCTACCAATAGGTATACGTTCCATTTTACCTGAAAAAGTTCGACTAGCCTTAACTAGATTATGTTTCTTCTTCAGGGAAATTTGTAGTAAAGTGATCGACCCTCAGAAATTACCGACATTGCAGAGGGAAATTGTTGTTACTTTGTGTGAGCTTGAAATGTATTTCCCACCATCGTTTTTTGATATAATGGTTCACCTTACTGTTCATCTGGTTAAGGAGACACAACTTTGTGGGCCAGCTTATATGAGATGGATGTATCCGATAGAACGATATATGAAAATATTAAAAGGGTACGTAAAAAGTAGAAGTCGACCAGAAGGTTGTATTGCTGAACGATACATTGTTGAAGAGGCTGCTGAATTTTGTACTGAATATCTGTCCAATGTTGAATCCATAGGGCTTCCCATGTCTCGTCATTCGGGAAGACTATCAGGAGAAGGGATAACTGGAAGGAGACTACTGACTATATCAAGGACAGAATGGGAGCAGGCACAATTGTATGTTCTGCACAATGATGATGAGGTTCAACCGTATGTTACAATACACATTGATCAGTTATCTCGTTTGAACATGAATAGGAATCAAAATTGGATAACTCGAGAGCACAATCGAAGTTTTGTAACATGGTTAAAAAATCACATAATGTCAAAATTTGATATAGACCCCGGATCAATTTCAAATAGATTGAGGTGGCTAGCAAATGGTCCGAGCTTACATGTCTTTTCTTACACTGGTTATGTTATTAACGGCTACACATTTTATACCAAAGAACAAGATGATCAGACCACTATGCAAAATAGTGGAGTCACTCTCGTAGCTGAAGCGATGCATGTCTCAAGTGCAAAAGACAAAAACCCAATATATGCAAATCTATCATATTTTGGGGTTATCGAGCGCATATGGGAGTTAGACTACACAATGTTTCGTGTTCCCATATTTGGTTGCAAGTGGGTCGATAATAATAATGGCGTTCGGATTGATGAGTCAGGATTCTTGCTTGTCGATTTTAATAGGGTGGGATACAAAGACGAGCCTTTTATTTTAGCGTCGCAAGCTCAACAAGTGTTTTATGTCACTGATCCTTCTAATGATAAATGGTCTGTTGTCCTATCGACCAATAAAATAAGTGATGATAACAATAATGATGAAGATGTTGGTAATGATCTTTTATTTGCAACATCACAACAACCACATGAAATTGATTCAACTGATGATGGTTTATATCTTAGAGATGATCATGATGAGGGAATTTGGATTAATCCATCGTTTCGTATTGTAAATGGACAAACAAATGTGAATGTCACCAGGAAAAGAAGAAGGGCATCTTAATGTATATATATGTTTAATTGTTTTATATAAGCTATGCATGTAATCTGAACTGTGTTATTGTAAATATGCATGTAATCTGAATTGAGTGTTTTATACTAAGTTCTGATTAATTTATTTTCTGATTAATTTATTTTCTGCTTATATTTAGCTTGATTTGAGTGTTTTATACCAAGTTCATGTAACAATGAGTGTTTTATATTTAGCTTGATTTACATGAACTGAACTGAATATAAATTAGTAATTTACATGAACTGAACTGAACTGAATAGAGAGATTCTCTTTTGCTCAGTGCATATATATATATAGATTCTTCAGAATACTCATTTCTAATAATTCATCATCTCCTAAAGTATTGTGATAAAGACAATGATAACAATATTTTTAATCCAATAAACAATGATAAAAATGTTTTTAATGTCATCCCAACCCAAATAAACCAAACACAAAAATAAAATAAAGAGACATTTTACAGCGCTTATCTTAAAAAGCGCTGTAAAAGATCCTTTTAAAAATAAAATAATGAGTGTTTTATACCTTTTACAGCGCTTTTCACACAAAGCGCTGTAAACGACTCTTTTGAAAGTGAGTAAAAAAGACATTTTACAGCGCTTATTTGACAAAGCGCTGTAAAAAAGCTTTAAAAATAATATTCATCAGACACCTAATTTCTTCAAACACCTTGTACGCATCATGGGAATCCAAAAAACATCAGACACAAACCCATTTCTTCAAACACCTTGTACGCATCATGGGAATCCAAAAAACATCAGACACAAACCCATTTCTTCAAACACCTTGTACGCATCATGGGAATCCCCAAAAACACCAGACACAAACCCATTTTTCGCAACATGGCAATGATCCTGAATACCAATTAAGTTTCGATTTAAGAAGGAAAGAGAATGTAAAGAGATAAAAAGGGTGTTGAGGTGGAGATTGAATTGTGAAAGAGTAAGCTTTGATGTTTGTGAAGAAGATGCATAAAAGGAGAAGAGTTTGGTGAAGAGGAAGGGATTTTTGTGGTGACCAGTTACTACTATGTGGGTTTTGCATGCATGTTGAGCTTGTTTAAAAAATAACATAACATAACAAAACACAAAAACAATAAGGCCTTTTACAGCGCTTATTTGGAAAAAGCGCTGTAAAAGAGCCTTTTAAAATTAACATAAAGAGACATTTTAGAGCGCTTATGTGGAAAAGCGCTGTAAAAGGCTTTAAAAAACATTCATATAACATAATAACACACGGAGGTCTTTTACAGCGCTTATTTGGGAAAAGCGCTGTAAAAGAGCCTCTTAAAATTAACATAAAGAGACATTTTAGAGCGCTTATGTGTAAAAGCGCTGTAAAAGGCATTCAAATAACATAATAACACACGGAGGTCTTTTACAGCGCTTATTTGAAAAAAGCGCTGTAAAAGAGCCTTTTAAAAATTTAACTAAAGAAGCCTTTTAGAGCGCTTATGTGTGAAAGCGCTGTAAAAGGCATTCATATAACATAATAACACACGGAGGTCTTTTACAGCGCTTATTTGAAAAAAGCGCTGTAAAAGAGCCTTTTAAAAATTTAACTAAAGAAGCCTTTTAGAGCGCTTATGTGTGAAAGCGCTGTAAAAGGCATTCATATAACATAATAACACACGGAGGTCTTTTACAGCGCTTATTTGAAAAAAGCGCTGTAAAAGGCATTCAAATAACATAATAACACACGGAGGTCTTTTACAGCGCTTATTTGAAAAAAGCGCTGTAAAAGGCATTCAAATAACATAATAACACACGGAGGTCTTTTACAGCGCTTATTTGAAAAAAGCGCTGTAAAAGAGCCTTTTAAAAATTTAACTAAAGAAGCCTTTTAGAGCGCTTTACAAAATAAGCGCTGTAAAAGGCTTATAAAAAGCGCTGTAAAAGTGTTACGTATATATAACAGTTACCTCTTCAGTTTCCTCTTCATTACGTAACCTTCATCTCAACCTTCATTTCTTCTCTTCTTTTGCAAACCCTATCATCCCGTCCTTTACGAACCTTATTTCCACGATCATCTCCTTCATTTCGAACCTTATTTCCATCCAAGATCATCTCTCCCATTTCACACAATATATTTTCATTGAAATACGTAACCCTCATTACGTATTTCTTCAAACCGTATTTCTGTGAACCATATTTCTGTGAACTTTCTGCAAACCCTCTTTTCTTTGCATTTCGTCTTTCTTCGAACCATCATTATTCAGGTATTGATGTTATTAAATTTTTGTAATCATTAGAATGCATGTTGAGCTTTTTTAAGATATACTGATACATGTTGAGTTTGTTTATAATAATGCATGATCCATGTTGAGCTTGTTGATGTTATACTAAAGTGCATGTTGAACTTGTTGTAGTTAAATGGATACAAACAAAGATTTAGAAGTTCAAAATGAAGAAGTTGGCACCTCTAAGACTTACGAAAAAGAAGTCAAACGTGGTGCAACTATCATGCAAAGGGTGATTAAAGCACGGAGCAGTGGCATTAAATTTGAGGTATACTATATATACTCTGTTTGCTGTGTGTTTTTTTATCTTTTTTTAGGGTTTAGGGCATGTACTTACTATATGAGTTTATTAGGTTGGCTGGAACGAGAGTGGTCAGCCAGTTGACCCCAACAGCTCCATGTTTGTAAGCTACATTGGGGCTGTTGTTCGTCAAAATGTCCCAATAACAATAGACAACTGGAGAGATAAGGCGTTGAAGGATGCCAAAGATATCATCTGGAATGACATTCAAGTAAATATTTTGATCTACTCTTTTGTCATTTATAATTTTTTTTCTGTAAAATACATTACTTATAATTGTTTTCATTGCAGACCACTTTTGTTCTTGATGAGGAACGAAAGTCATATGTTTTGAGAGTTGCTGGGAAAATCCATCGTGGATTTAGATCCCATCTCTCAAATTTCTATCTAAAAGATAGAGAAGGAAACACAAATGCTGAACCTCCAAAGATATATCAACATTATATATCAAAGGATGAATGGAGTGCATTTGTTTCCAAACGTTCTGACCCGGCGTTTGTCGTAAGTGATTAATTTATTAGCATTTGTGTTTTATTATTCATATTCGTAGCGTATTTTAAATTTTTACACAATTGCTATTTTTTTTTTATATAGAATATTAGTAAGGCAAATCGCGAACGGGCAAGCAACCCAAAACACCCATACAAGAAATCACGTATGGGATATGCACGCCTTGAACAAAAAATTGTAAGTAATTAAACATCACTTGTAATTTGTATTATAAACTATAGTGTGTAACTAATTTGTATTATTTTGTTTATGATTTTAACGAATAGAGAAAAGACACCCAAGCCGATCAACCCTTGGGTCGTCATATCTTATGGAAGGAAGCGCGTGTTAACAAAGAAGGAGTGGTTGATAATGAAAATGTCAAGAAAGTTGTAGAACTTTGTGTAAGTATATTATCACTTTAATATTTTTTAATATTGTATTTTAAAAATGCTATTGAACTTATCTTTTTAATGTTACATGTATTTTAGGAAACTATTGAACAAAGTTCTGAAACTCAAGAGGGCAACAAGGATACGTGCAGGGACATTCTTGGGAAAGTGTTTAATGTCCCTGAGTATTCCGGTCGAGTGAGGGGGAAAGGATTTGGCGTAACTCCCAAAAGCTTTTTTCCTCAAGAGAAGCGCCAAAAACCTTCCAACGAGGAAGTATTAGAGAAGCTCAGAATCTTATCGGAGCAAGTGGCACTCTTGGTGAATACGAATAAAGACAAGCAACTTCCGGTTCAGCTCCAACCTGAAATACAAATGGAGAGTGAAACCGGGAGTTGCAACGTCGGTTTGAAGAGTATTCCCGAGGTAATTAATTACTTACTACTTACTTGCTTATGTAATTACTTATGTATTAAACAAACTTATATATTAACTGTACTTATGTTTTAACTATTGATGTAGGGTGTCACTACATGTGTCCTATACTTGTCCTCGCCGACTCAACGGAAGGTGGGAAAAGGAATATTGCACAATACTTCGGGAGAAGTATTGCACAATATTCCGATCCCCGCGGGCCATGTCAAAGTATCGCCTACGGTTGCTTTCGAACCAACTGCACCGTTGCCCATACCGGACAACGATGGAGATATGAAGTTCTTAAGCGACGCTATTGGCAGTTACGTGGCATGGCCCACACACCTTGTTGCCCTCGAAAAAAAGATTCCCAAGGACAAATCAGTTACATCTCCCGAAAAGGTTTGTCACATTTATTGCCTAAGGTTTTTTATTTTTTCAGATTCAATAAACTAACATTTTACCTCATTTTTGTAGGTCCAAATAAATAAACCACCCCTACAGCCAAAAAAAGGCAGCAGACCTCAAAAATTGGAGGTTAATAGGGCTGCCAAACTACAAAGGCTGGAGGGTAATAAAGCTGCAAAACTTGCAGCAACAAAAAATCTGGATCGGGGAAAATCGGTCGCTGCTGCTGCTGCTCCTAATAAAAGTCAGCCACGCCTTGGTAAATACGGGGCGTGTCTTGACATCCAAATAAAAAGGAACATGGGCAGCAGCAACGATTCGCCCATTGTACAAATGAATCAAGACATCTTTGGAGATGAGTATATTGAATACCTCGAAAAGGAGCAAATGTACGATCTTCTCGAACATAAGGAGCGCATTTTACAGCGCTTTTTCGAGAAAGCGCTGTAATATGCACACCCATATATGAAATTATGGGTGGGCATATTACAGCGCTTTTTCGAGAAAGCGCTGTAATATGTACACCCATATATGAAATTATAGGTGGGCATATTACAGCGCTTTTGTGAGAAAGCGCTGTAATATGCACACCCATAACTCATATGACGGGGTGCATATTACAGCGCTTTTTGTGAAGAAGCGCTGTAAAATGTGCATAACAAGCGCGCGTTGTATTTACATGTTTTATAGCGCTTTTATAAAAGCGCTGTTGTATCATTTACAGCGCTCGTTTCCACAGCGCTTATTTTTTTGAAAAAGCGCTGTAAATAGCTTAAAAAACGCGCTGTAAAAGCCGTTTTTTCGCGTAGTGAAGAAGGAGATAGTTGCAAACAAGGTTGCAATGATGGGAAGGGTCGTGGCTGGTGATGTTGTGGTATGGCTGGATGGACTAGAGGTATCGGGAAAGTTAAGAAATTGACTAATTCCGAAGATGAAAGAGCTAGTCTTTTGGGGGGAAACGAAGGTTGGTTACATGATAGAGGAAGTGTGAAATGGAAGTTGAGCACACATGTCACTAAGCGTATTGTAGTGAAGAGGGATGGTAGGTGTAGTAGATGATGTGGGTTGAAAGGAGGAAGGGAGAATGATTGGGGAAGAACGTTCTGGAGCTGCTGGTTGAGGGGTAGAGGATGTAGAACGTTCTTCAACTGTTGTTTGGATGTGGCAGGATGAAGAACATTCTCTAGCAAGAGGTGGAGAACGTTCTTGAGGAGGTTGCTATGCAGAATGATGTGGAGAATGATCTGGTGCAGGTGGTGGAGATTGTTCTCTTGGGATAGTAGTGGATGCACTAGATTTGCGCACTGAGCACTTTCTTTTGAGAGAGGTGGAGGGAATTGTAGATTTTGGAATATGTTTTGCTGAAGACCGTTTTTACATATGAGACACATTCTTTGAATAAAATTTTGAGATTTTGATGGTGAAGGTTTCAGAAGAGAGAGGGACTTCAAAATACCTAAATATTTTTACAAAAGCATGCCATACGAGACTATATTTTTCTTGTAGTCCTTCATCGTGACCAAAAAATGGGATATAGTAATGGTTGTTTTGACCTTTAGATTTGGTTTCAGTGAAGGTTCGATTGGAGAGGGTTGAGAGGGTTTGGTAGAAGAGAAAATCTAAATCATTGATTTTTTCTTTTGATTTGGGGGTTGGAATTGTTTTTAGGGCTGGATGCAGGAGAAGAAGATAAGTAGTCTAAAAAAGTTTTATCAGACGATTCGTGAGGTGGAATTGGTCTTGGTGGAGGTGAGGGTGAGCTGGCTCAATTGGTAGTGGGACTGTGTGAGTTTTTGTCTTCAATGGGATTCGAGCTCAGTACTTGGGGGATAAGTACCGCCTCCACACAGTCCCCCTACCAATTGAGTTGTTGGCTCAATTGGTAGTGGGACTGTGTGGAGGCGATACTTATCTCCCATGTACTGGGCTCGAATCTTACGGAAGGCAAAAACCCACTATTTCCACTAGGTGGGTGGTTAGGGGTGAGAAAGTCGTGAGGTAGCATCACGGTAATGGTAATGGCCGGTAAGAAAACAACTCAAGATTGATTTTGGTTATGAAAACAGAAAACGGAGAACGTTATTGGTTCTAGAAATAGTTAAAATCATAAGTTTAGCTTATCTATTTAACTTGATAATCAAAATGACTAAAAGTAAATGTTGATAAGGGAAGAGATATCACACAATGATATATCCTGGTTCACCCAACTTGGGCTACGTCCAATCCTCACAACTGTGAGATTTTCCACTAAGTGTTCAAAAGGAGAACGTTCTTGGTTTTATAATGTTCTTAGTTTTACACATTTTTTGTTAAGATCAACCTTGATCTGTAACAACAATTACTTTCCACCCAAAAAAGATTCAAACATCTCAGAGATGTGCTTAATCGATTTAGATTAAGACTGTCTTTTGACTCGTGCAAAATAGGGTGGAGAATGATGTAACACGACTGAAGAATGATGGTCATTAAGCTAGAGAATGTTTGTTTCATTCTAGACTAATGTCATCATACTGGAGAATGATGTTGATCATTCTAGAGATAGTTGTTAATCATGTTGGAGAAAGATGTTTGCTACTGAAGATTATGTGTAACATGCTGGAGAATGTTTATCAATCTGAAGACTGATGTTACACTGCTGGAGAATGATCATTTGTTACTTTTACTTTGAGTTGTGCCTTTTAATCTTTGATCCTTTTGAGTGATTCTTTTGCTTATATGAGAGCTGTATATTCCTAGTATATGAATTGGAAACCTATTCGCGATTTTCCAGAGCTTTCCTCATATTAAAAAACTGATTTGATCTTGCTTGCTGAAAATGACACAAACGTGGAGAATGTTTTTGATTTTCCAGATTATGTCAAGAACATTCTTGGTTTAGTTTTTTTCGTTTTTAGAGCTTTCTTTAAACTGATTTCTCTTGCATTTGCTTTGTACCTATCTTGGATTATCACACTCAAAAGTACATGTTAAATTAACACTTAATTTAAAATCATAATTAGAGTCTTTAATTAACCTTTATTTGTTTACATCAAAACATTAATTTGGGATTTTACCTTAACATGAACTCCTATAAATAGGTAAAATAAACTACACAACTACCAATTTGTGATAGGTCACGATCATGACAATTACCTTTCCTTAGATTCATTTTGTTGAATTCGAGAATAACTTTAATCTTTTTGTATTTGTCTACTGATCTTTTCGACTCCATAGCAGTAAAACAAGTACATGCTAGTTATTATTCCATTTTAATCAGACACACACTATAGGCTGACATCTTCAATTTTTGTCTGTCAGCCCTTTTTCTCATCAAAGCTTTGTCGATTTTTCAACTCTCTCGTTTTTTGGTCGATCATGCCATTGTCGGCAGTCCACGTAATCTAAATTTTGACCTTTTTATTGACTTTCATTTCAATTATTCGTTTTTGTCAAATGTACTTATGATTTATTGACGAACTTCAATTTTCCAATAAAAACTGAGCTTTTGGAAGTATCTTTGTCTCAAAATAAAGATGGATAAGAATTGTCATGTGAAATCCAGAATATGCCAGATGATTTGACTATATGGAAGGAAGTATTTCCTAAAAGTAAAAAATGAAAATTATATGGTTTAGGTTCTATTGATACAAATGTCTCTTCAAAGTGTATAGTGGTTCATTCTCAATTTCCTCTAAGGAAACAAACATAGAACTAGAGTTAGTAAAATGGAAAGAAAAGGTGAAAGAGCAAGAACTTATTAATCAAGATCAAATACACAAATTGGAGAAACAACAAATGAGAATTGAGTCAAACGAAAACATGCTTGTTGCTATATTTGGAAAATTGAACATGCCATTGCCTCCAAACTTTGCTTATGGGACCCCTATGCAAGATGAACCAAATGAAATTGGTGAAACCTCTAATAGAAACAATGATGATAATTTTGGATTTGATTGATAAATTTGATCTAGATCTATGAGATTCTTTAAATGACTTTAGTATTATTTTCTTTTGATATATACTTAAGAGCACTTTGATGACTCTAGTTGGTGTATTGTATTTTTGAATGATGAAAGTATCACACTAATTTGTATTATTTTGCTTACCAATGAAACTAAGATCATATTAGTTTGTTATATTTTACGCTAGAACGTTCAACACTTATATAAATCTAGTTTGTATTATTTTGTTTTTGAAAAAAAAAACATTTGGTTACTTTTTTTCTGTGTAAAACAAATTAAAAAAATGATTATTTGAGTTGTGGAAAATCTATGTGAAACAAGCTCAAAAAAATCCGTCTGAAAAGCGTAGGAAAGTTTTACCAGATTATGTCTGAAATACGTCCAAACATTACCACATATCACACAAATTTTGATTTTAAAGTTCATATGAAAACTGTCTGAAATATGTCGGAAATATATTTGGGATGGAATTGGGACGAACATATTAATTTGCGACGTGGGTTTTTTAGACAGCACATTGTTTGTCCAAAACTATTATTTCCTTCAAATTCTTTGTGAATGTTGTCTAATTTACGTCTCAAATTCGTCTGTAATGACGTTTGAAAATGGCTATTTTCTAGTAGTGTCTATAACCAACCTATATCCCTTTACTAAGATGTACTCTTTTGCATGCACTCGATAGGTTTGCCTAGTGTTTATGCATCATGAGTTGATGCAATTAACTAATTTGTGTGTGAATTTTTTGAAAATATTGATGTCTCACATGTTGATATGGTGTGCATAAGATTTATTTGTTTATTTGATATAACAAGGTTTTCGAACCCACATAAGCCATAGCTAACATGATCTCACGTGTATCATGTTAGTTATTATGATATTGTGTTGATCATATATTACTTATGAATGTATATAGTTGACGATTACTAATTCAATATATGAATTTGTCATATATATGTAATGGACTCTTAAATTTTAATTGATTCATTAAACTTTTAATTAATTTGTTGTTAGCTCTATATATTTGTCAATAAACACTAATTCAAATATAAATATTTTAAAAAAATTATGAGCTTAATTACTAATTTAGACATATATGATTATTTAAATAGAGTAAAACAACGATCATTATTCGGTGAAGAGTGTATATCATTTATGCATTAATGAATTCGTTGATACCTCTAACCGTTAGTAAAATTAGATAGTTTTCATCTATTGTTGATGTTGATGTAGGCTCTTGTTACCAATGAAATGGGTTCAAGAACTACAACTTCCCTTAGTTGACTTTGAGACGGATTCTAAGATTATATAGTCGACAATCTTAAAAGGCCATCAAGATAACCCTGAACTTAGAGCTTTACTTTAAGATTGTAGGCGTCATTTAAACTTGTATTTCAAGACTCACAACAACATTTTTGAGTCGTGGCAACAATAAAAAAGTGTGGCGCAAACCAAAAAAATATTGTGGCCTAAAGGCTAGGCAACAAATTGACAATGGTTTGACAACAGTTTACAAATTATGGTGTAAGTTGTCGTGACATATTCTTTAAGGCAACGATTTTTTATTTTTGCCCACGAATTCTAAAAAGTCGTTGCTGAAGACACTCAAAGAGACCATAGTTTTTTTTTAATTATTTCAGACCACAATTTTATGAATTGGTTTTGCCAACATTTCATAAAGGCTTAATTGCAGTTTTGGTCCCCTTATTTTAGCTGAATCGCGAAAGTAGTCCCCCCATTTTATTTCTTTCCAGTTTTGGTCCCTCAAACATAATTTTGGTCCAAAACTTGATGAAATTTCATTTTTTTTTTGTATTTATTTAAGTCATATCATGTCTCAAGATCTCATTTGCAACAATTGTACATGAAATCTATGATCATAAATGGTGTAGTACGACTTTAAAAAATGAAATTTCATCATGTTTTGGACCAAAATTCTGTTTGGGGGACCAAAACTGGGGAAAAACAAAATTGAGGGACTACTTTCGCGATTCGGCTAAAATAGAGGGGCCAAAACTGCAATTAAGTCTTTCATAAAAGTTGCATATTCAGTTATGTCACAATTTTGTGTACATTATTTATATTTCAGACAACATATTTATAACGTTGTCAAAAACACAATCAACTTTTTTGGTCTAAGGCAATAGATTCGTTTGTGTTGTATATAACTTTATACACGTTTAGTCCACACTTTTTTAGATGTTGGTTACATGTTTATGCCGCAGTGATGAAAATGTATTAAACCACACTTTATATGTATTGTCTATACTTTTAAGCCACAAACATTCAAATTTTTGTATACTCTTTATTCTACATTTTTCTATGTGTTGCATATATCTTTAGGCCACAATCATGCACTCTCATCATTTAAGCAAACATTGTTAATTAGTCATTATTGCTTGTAGCCCATAAATGAACATTAAATAATTGTTATTGGACAAAACACACAAAAATTAAAAATAATCAAGTCTTAATAAAAATATATGTTATCAAAAACACAATTGGCTTATCAAAATATTGTAACACAAATATTACTAGGCATCCAAAAAAAATCAATACATGATTAGAACAATTGTTATCATATTTGTAAAAATCAATAAGTTGTTTATTCCTAAAATTCAACAACCAAAATTTGCATTGCCAAAAAAAAAAAAAAAACTAAGTCTTCGATACATTCCACTAACTTCATGTATCTTGGTGATGAACTTCAAGTCCAACCTAAAAATTTAGGCTTAATTGTAGTTTTGGTCCTCCTATTTTAGCTAAATTGCGAAAGTAGTCCGCCAATTTTATTTCTCCCCAGTTTTGGTTTCCCAAAAATGAATTTTGGTCCAAAACTTGATGAAGTTTCATTTTTTTAAATCACACCACACCATTTATGATCATAGATTTCAGGTACAATTGTTGCACCACAAGATCTTAAGGCATAGTGTGACTTAAATAAACGCAAAAATATGAAACTTCATCAAGTTTTGGATCATAATTCTGTTTGGGGGACCAAAACTAGTGAGAAATAAACTAGGGGAACTACTTTCGCGATTCAGATAAAACAGGGGAACCAAAACTGCGATTAAGCCAAAAAGTTATTATAAATAAAGGAAAAATATACAATTATAGTTAGGAATATTATAAAACATGAATCACAATTTTTCATCTCAACAACAAAACTAGTGTTTTAACACAAAGGAACTAAGATTTCAGAATGTATGATAGATATTGAATCTAGGAGAAATCAATCAAATCTAAATACCAAAAACTAATTAATCTTTGCCAATGTTGCTTTATCTAAACTTACTTTATTTTGGTATGTTAAACTATCTATTGCAAAAAAAGACTAACAACATATCACAAGTACTAAATACCAATAAGTTATAAGCCTACAAGATACTTAATCATAAAAATAATTCAACTGATCTAATCTCATAGTTAAGTAAGTCAAATTAATATGCTTATACCTTTTCAAGAATATGGTTTGATGTAGAAGAATTTGATGTCGCACTATTTGCAATGCCTAAAGCATGTCCCATCATGTTATCAACAACAATTTCACTTAAACTTGGGTTTTGCTGCTTCAACACACATTTTAAAATTTCGTCATATGCTTCCATCATTTTCTTTGTAAATGACTCATATTCTTCCCTTTTTTCCTTCACGCTACTAATTTCACCTTCATAAGGTTTCTTAATGTTAGTAATCTATTCATTTTTTTTAACATTGTTGGTGTAGTTGTTCTTCCATAACAACGAACTCTACCAGAATTTTCTTTACCGAACAATATTGAAAAACTTGGTTAGGAGGGTCACTAGAGTTTTGAATGGAATCTTGAAGTTTAACTTGATAGGAAAAGATCAGTGTTAAAAGTTAAAAATTTAGACATTACAAGTATATAATAAGAAGAAAAATATACAATGACATTCACTATTTCTTCATCAATTTTTCTTTTTTCTTCGCTGATGAGTTATGATAAACATTTCAACTTGGTTAACTTCCTCCCCATTTTCCTTTTTTATACGCTATATTGGTAAAAAATTGAAAATTGAGTAACAAAAACTTAAGGGGATAATTTGTTATTTATATATAACAAAGGTGCATAAATAAGAATAAATATTGTACTTCTTTTGTCTGAATTCTAGCAAAATTTATCGTCCTCATTCTATACATAAACTTATCTTTAATACTATTGACAATATTTTTCTTGCTAATGTTCTATAATGTAAGTAAAAAAATTTAAAGTATGATATATATACAAAAGATTTTATACAATAGAGTGACTAAAAGTAATATAAAGTATGTATACAGTTAGTAGGATGGTACTATTATTCCAATATTTCAATATTTTTTTGTAATGAGGTTCTAGTATGTTTTCAGACATATTTTGTAACCTTTCCATTAAGATTGAGTATTTCAAAAAATGTATCATCTTGATATAACATTTGTGACGTCTCGATGCATAATTTATTCGAGAAAAAAGAGCTTTATTTCCTTTCTCGGGAATAATATATTTACTCTTAAAAACATTATTGTGATCAACATATAATAACTATCTGACGATTAAAAAAATTGAAAATTAAACTCTTATACCTGGATATAAGGTCATATACGTTCCTCATGATTTTTGTACACTTTTTTAAAGTTTGTATAAATCAAGGGACAAAAAGTTGAGTTATATGCAATAGTGCCAAGGAAATAACCCAAGTCAGTTACAAATTTTTCGTCAGGTCCTATCACTTTTGTGTCATTGTCTAAGATGATTTATGTATGAAATTTTATTCCATGTACTTTCAAGCATTGAGTTGGTGCCCTTGTTTTTTTCTTAGTTGTCCCTATTTTAACATTAAGCTTACATAAGATAAGATAAAATCCTAAAGATGATCCACAAGTATAAATGACAAATTAATATTTGATCATTACCGTTATTTTTGTAATCTTTGTCTTCATTTGCTTCTTCCATTACATATTCTTCCTCTTCACTTCCTGTATCATTTCCCAGCTCTTCTTCATCAGCAAGGTCATTAATTTCCTTAAAAGAATCTGCAATTAACATTGATTTGCACAAAGGTATTCTTTTGGTTTTCTTTGTTGCACTTTGTTGACTTGTCATTACCTCGTCATCTTCATTCTCTGTCCTTTTTTTGGCCCGTTTTTTTTGTTCTTGAAGTGTCATTTTCTCTTGATGCATTTCTCATTGGTGACTGAACTTCTTCATTCTCCACACTTTTTTTAGCTTTTTGATTTTGCATAAGTTATTTTCTTTGATATATAGTGGGACTTTTTGGATCTTGGTTTTGTTTTGATCCTTGATTGTTAGTCATTGAACAAAGATCCTTTTGGATATTGCAAGAAACTTTCTTGACATTGTCAAACTTCTATTTTGTTGGACAAGATTCCTATTTGAAGATATATTTGTTTGACCAATTGCTGCAAAATTTGATAACTTGAATTGTGCTTGGGGTGCAATCTTAATTGAAGGATGCTTGACTCCTTGAATTTGCTTGTCAAACCTTGCAGCCTTGGAACTAACTATTTTATTAGTTGATGGATTGTTTTGCTTGCTAACGAGTTCTTTGGTTCCAATCATATCTTCATTCGATACTCCAATACCTCTCATTATCTTTTCACGCTGCATTTGGAATCTCTTTAGTAATTCATTGCTTGATCTTGCTTCAAGTAGCTCAAACTTGATCTTTCACCTAGGTCTTGAGCTTTCATCTTTTGTTTTAACTTTGTTTTCTTATTCATTTTCTGCAGAAAATAAAATAAAATATCAATAAGAGGACAATAAACAAAACATTTTTTTAGGCAATATACTAATACCATTAAATATTCCAACTCAAAAGGTGAATAATGATTTAATGTATTCAGACTTAAAGTATGATCCATGTATTGAAACTTAAAGTATAAAATAAACAGTAAGAGGAATATAAAAATAAGCCAATATGATGACACCAAGATGCTAATACCATTAAATCTAGAAATATCAATAAGAGGACAATAAACATAAAGGAAGTACGATTATATTAAAAACAAATCATAATTAATTAGCCAAATAAAAATACATTATATCAAAAAAAATAGAACATTTTTTGGAAAGGACATATAAAATATACAAATTAATAGTTCTTCATCGTCCAAATCATAATCATCTTTGTCTTAAAATTCCTTCATAACATGTGCAGGCTTCTTAACTATTGTTGTTGGAATATCTTCCCTAACCCAATTGAGACTGTTTTTATAATTTGATACATTAAGATTTCCAATATGATAAAATGGATCATCCAAAAATTCTTCTTGAGCTATAGCATTTGATTGGTCACCCATGTTAAATAGATTTCAAGGAACGATTTTCATAACATAATATTTATTTTCATTGGAAACATCTTGCACATAAAACATTGGTGAACTTGAGCCACCAAGACAAATGAATCATTTTGGTAATTAACATTTTTTGTTGAAATGTACATAAGTAATCTCATATTTGTCTTCTTTAGCCTCAAACCAATCATACTTAAACAACACAAATTTGAGTTGGCTATAATAGTCTAACTCAATTATGTCATTAATTGCTCCATAGTAAGTGACAAGATCTATTTTATGATTTTCATCCTTAGAACTTGCAAAACTTTCGGCCAAAGAAACCAAAGTTACACCATGAGTTTTGCGTCTTGCATCAGGTTTCATAGTGTGAAATCTATAACCATTGATGAGGTAACCTGAAAGCCTCTTTGCAACAGCATTTGGACATCTAGATAATGCTTTGAGGTGAATTGACACGTCATTTTTCAAGGCTCAAATTTTAAACCATTCACTAAAACTTGACCTTGGCTTTTGGGCTTGATCCACTTTCCTCCTTTAGTGTGACCACTAATACATTCATTGTACTCTTCTCAAAGGTAACACTATTAGTTGATAAAAATAACTCTAACATATGGTTTGTATACAAGTAGGAAAAAACAATAAACTATTATGGTACCTTTTGCATGTTTGATTATCATCGCAATTAGGGGAGGGAATATGTCAGGTCAGACTTTGAAAGGTTTAAGTCTCGCATTAGATTAATTATTTATGCCTGAGCCTGACCTACAACATATCATAGCCTTTTTTTTTTTTTTTGCATGGTCTGACATGAAAACCTACTTAAAAGTCTATTTTATGTTAAAATATTTAAATAGTATATTTTATATTTTTTTTAAATAGGTTAAGCTAGACATTTATATATAAGGAAAACTAATACAATAATAAAAATAAGGTAAACTAATAAAATTATAACTAGCAAGCCTACAACAAACCTTCCAAAAAAACAAAGAAACAAAATGAACCCATAATTAGCAAATTTAAAATAACAAATACTAATATTAATAAATAATATATATATATATATATATGTATGTATGTATGTATGTATGTATGTATGTATGTATGTATGTATGTATGTATGTATGTATGTATGTATGTGTCAACCTATCAGGCCTACAACCTATCAGGCCTAATCAGTTTTTTAATAAGCGTTGGTCTGATCTATTTAAATTAATAGGCTTTAGACTTTAAAAAGAGATTAAACTTAACATTTTTATTAAAAAGGCCAGACTACATCAGGTCATAGGCCCCTAAAGGACGACATAACATATTCTCACCCCTAATCGCAATTGAACAATATGTATTGATGGGCTTGAGCTTTTGATGTTGAGTATACTGAAAATAATTTACCATTTTTCTTCCCTCCCTAAAGGCCGACAAATACTTGAAAAGAAGTCATTTGAATATACTTTGCAAGAATCATTGTTATCATAGTTTCTACTCATTCTATTCAGCCTTGTATCTACAATTTTATGCAAATATCTTGAGCAAAGAGTCAAAGTTTCTTCAAGCAAATATCCCACAGCAATAGAACCTTATGGATGAGCTCTATTACGAACAGAATTGTTAAGTCTACATAAGTTTGTAGTCTAGGAGTCAATAACGTGGATAATTGTATACCACCATCATGACAAAACATGTATTGTGCCATATGCTCATAGTTCTAAACGGACTAACACCATTACTTGATAAGCCAATCCTTACATTATGATGCTCAAAATGGGAAAAAGCATGTTAAAGTCCTTTCATGCTTGGCAGTCAACATGATTCCTTAACTTACCATCCTTTGATCAACCTTCTTCATGCCATCTCATCGACTTGGTTGTTTTAGAACTTATAAATAGTCTTGGAATCAGTGGAAAGTGCCTCAACTTTTTCAGGACTTTATGATCATACTTTGGATCCTCAAACTCTAAATCTACTTGAGTAAATTCCTTCCATCATGAAGCTTTGCAAGTGTTGCAAGCATCTTCATTTTCATGCTTTTTCCAATACAACATACAAGCATTTGGACTTACCTGATTTTTTTTTATAATCAAGGCCTAAATCCTTGATTATGGCTTTTGTATTGTTAACAGATTCAAAATGTTCAGATTAGGCATGGCTTCTTTAATAACTCCAAAAGAGCGTTGAACGATACATTGCTCCACCCATGAAGACACTTTAACAAGTAAATTCAAATTTTAACTGATAAAGTAGTGAACTTTTCACATCTCGGATACAACTCTTATTTCGCCTCATTAAACAAATTATAAAACTTCTTAGCATCGTCATTGGATCCTTTGTTGCCTCCCTCTACTTTTGCAACCTACCTAAATGTGTCATAAAGTACGTCATTGATTTTATCACGTGAGTCCTCTTGTTCTTCCATATGATCATCAATTTCCTAAGGCAATGATAGTTGTTCTCCGTGGTTTATCCAAACATTGTAGCCTTGTACAAAACTGAATCATATCAGGTGATCACATAGCACTTTTCTTCTTCTCCAACAACGATTTCTAAAAAGATTTAACACATTTCCCATACTCTGAATTAAGTCAATATAATGTAGTCCACTTTTGGTCTGTCATTCTAAATAACAAAAATAATACCATATAGATTGAAGTTTAAAACAAACGGAATTATAATATCAATACAATTTTTTTGGGTTTGATAATTGATTAATTTGATCTCTTTTCATACTACAAAGCAAGAGCAACAAAAAGAAAAATAAATTTCTAGCAGAATAAACAAGGAAAAACCAATATTATCTAAGATATAAGAAAAATGACCAAATGTCATCGAGTGCAACAACTGAAAGATCAACTCATCCACACTAAGGTATAATTTTGTTGCAGATTACTAATTGAAGGAAGATTTAGTTCTATCAAAACAACAGGTTGAATATTAATTTTAACTTACCTCTGGACAATAGATTAATTATAACTTAAGGTTTGTGATGCATTTTCCTCTTGGTTTATATGTATGTTTCTTTGTTCTATTTGTATCAATTAGTCCTGCATTTTCGTTTGGCCCATATTAACATTCATTACTACATTTTTTTGTTTCATAATTTATTAATTTAATCTCTTTTCAAGCTACAAAGTAGGAGCAACAAAAAGATCAAGAAATTTCTCAAGTTATGAAATACATATAGAACTGAATGCATCATTGTTTCAATACAGTCCTAAAGACAGACTCAAATTAACATAGCTTTACTTTCAAATACAAAACTGATTAATTCCTATAACAAAATTGATAAGTCATGATATCACCAACTATAATGGGCAACAATATCTAAATATCTAAATGCTAAGAACCTAGCAGATTTTTTTTGTTAAAAAAAATTTAGGGGTAAGTACTAATAGAATAAAACAAATTTAAGGAACAAAAGATGGAGAGAGGAATTAAAAGAAAACGCTAACAATAAGGTTATGAAAACAAAAGCATAACATGCCCTTAACTCCCCTTGACACCCACATACACAACAAAACCTTCAATCATTAGCCTAATCTCAACGAAAAATTGTTATTATAGGAACAAGCTAATCGTACATACATACGTACATAAAAGATTGGAAGAGCAAGAAATTCACAAAAATGAAAGAACAAGAAAAAAAAATCCACTAAATCATCCCAAAATGCAAGGAGAAAGGAAAAATAGCAAGCAAAGAGGGAGAAGCAAATATATGGATGAGCGAAGAGGGAGAAGACGAAGACGGAACTTGAAAAGGAAAAAGTGAATGTATTGGAGTAACAACGCAAAGACAAATAACTAGTTGTACGCGATTGTGAATTGAGACAAAAAAATCAATCTTTCGGGCTTTTGGTCGTGAGTGAAGAGGAAAAAGTGAAGGTACCAAATAGAGTTAGGGTTTATGGTACGTTTACCGCTTATAATAATTTGGACTAACTTGAGGTCACAATTTTTATAGCTTTAGACTACAATTAAAATGTGTAGTTATTAAATTTTATTATGGTTTTTCTTCGTGGTAAAACAACAACACTTTTAAAATTGTGGCTTACTTAGTGATAATAACAAAAATATGCAATAATTTTTTATTCGAAGTCAAGAAATTGTATTCTGTAAGTAAATTATAGGCAACCCCTGAAAATCAAATGATGTAGCTCGGGCGGCCACATCTTTAAATTGTGTCCATCTCTCTATATATTGATATCTCGACATAATTCTGACAAATTATTAGTAATATAATTGTTTTATCGCAGTCGAACATATTGGTGGGTGGATCTGTTGAAAGGGATGTTATTGTCTCCAATGAAAGTGGCAGAGATTTGGGAATTGCTCAAATAAATAAACTATTCATCTCATAAACTTAAATTGCTGGTTTACATTTTGTGGGATTATTTAAACTAATCAATATCAAATAATTTTAATTCACATTTCATTTGTGTAGGATCTCTTGAACAAATTTTTAGATATTGAATATAATCTTCCTGTTGGAGTTGTTGAATATAAAGAAACAATAGATTTGACACCATAATTGGTTGATATGACACCGTTGATGAGGAATTGTTCATTGACACTTGAAACAACATTAATCCAACTTCATTCAAATTATTGAAGAATATGAAAATTGAGAAGATTTTATTGAGTTAGTTTGATAGACTCTAATTTTCATTTAATTTTTATTTTATCTTGAATGTTATGTTTTGTTTTTCTTCTATTACGATTTGCAGTTATCAACACTAATAAAGGAATGTTCTTTAGTTTTAATAGTTGGATTTTTTGACAATCTTTTTGAGTTTGATGTCTGATTTAAATTTGATTTGAATTATAATAAAATCTCATATTTACTCTTAAATTTTGATTTTATTTTCCATTACATAATAATTTCTCGCAAGGCCTTCGATTGTTAGCATGCACTAAATATGGTAAATTGTGATAAACATGATGCTTTAAGCAATTTCATATGCTATTGCATTAACTAAAAGCATATTGATTTCTCAAAAATTCTACTCCACATTTAGAGTCGTTGGATGACTCTCATATCAATTTATAACGATAAAAAAGTCATAAATGTGTGCTATATATACCAAGCACGAGCAAATAAAATCAATTTGGACAAATATAGTAACAAATCTATTATGACTAATTATTTTTCATAAATGTCGTACAAATATTAAATGTCAAATTTTTTAATGGTAATAATCAAATTAATTTTTGAACTCCTTTCATTTATATTGTCATATTTTTTTGTAAAGATTTTTAAATGACAATTTTGAAAAATAAATTATAATAATCAATTGAAATCGTATTTATAATAATCCTATCTAAAAATATTTTAAAGTTACAATTTCACAAATATAGTCATATTTACAAATAGTTATAACATACACATAAAATCAATTTGGACCAATAAAGTCATAAGTACGAAAAATTATATATTAAATTTTGTTTTTGATATTATATAATTTTCAGTTGTTCAAGTATAAACATTTAAAAACATTTCTTATAGTAATAATTTCGTAAAATTAAAAAATTATTTTATATAAATGATAATATATGCTAAAAATTATAGAATTTAGCTACAAACTATGCGCTTTACGAAATTATCTCGGTATTTCCTTTCTCCATCTCAATATATCCTATTAAAAATATAGGATTTTTTATTATTTTATTTAATATTTAATTTTATATGGATGATATCACAATTTCCATCAATATATTTTCCTATATTTGGAGGTGAAAATTCAAAATTTTGGAATTTTTATTTTCTATTAATTAACTACCATCAATCATCAATTGTTATTAATTGATAGTAGCATTGCTATAAAATTGGCAACACATTAATAATTTCAGATCAATAAAATAAATGATTTATTGTCAATAACATACAATTAATTATTTATTTATGATTTATGGTTTTAGTTAATCGAATAATTTATTCTGTGCTTGACACAGATTATACACTAATATTATGCATAGTTTCTTACAAAATTAGGTTTTCAAAATTATTTTGTCCAAGATTCTATATTTTCAAAATTTATAGATTGACAATCTAATTGAATCTATAACTAACATATATCACTTCTCGATAGGTTTTCCAAGTATATATGCACCATAATTCAATTATGATTAATAAATTAAATAAATTGTTTGATAAATTCCAATTTCAATTTGATAAAATAAATTTGAGTGTATTAATTACAATAAATTGTTCTCATTTTAGTTTTTTTTTTGTCACGATAGTCCCTCCTTTTGAGATTATTAATGGAATCATACCTTCATAACAATCATGCTAATTATCTATTTGCCCTTTGACTTTTTTGAACCGCTAGAAGGTATAAGCTACACGTGATCGTTATCTCCCCTTTGAACAAATGTGAAGTTATTGAAATAAGAATATCTAAAGTTTGATTATGATTAGAGGTGAAAATAGGTTAGGTTAGACTTTGAAATGTCTAAGTCTAACCTACAATTAATTTTTTAGGCTTAAGTCTAACATATGGTCTATCATAAGCTTTTTTTTCGGTTTGACCTGACCTGAAAGCCTATTTAAAAACATTATTAACGTAAAAATATTTAAATGTTATATTTTACATATCTATATATATTAAATAAAAAATTATTTTTCCAACAAAATAATTTAAAAAAAAAAAACTGAAACAAACACCATGTAAACCATAAAAAATGATCTTTGGTTTCAAAGAATAGATTTTTTTCTCTGAAAGAAATGCATCAATTATTACCTCTCAAACAAATATGGAATGACTACTAGGTGATTGTCTAATAGAACGACTACCAAATATGAACCAATTACCGAATATGGAACTGCTACCGAATATAAAACACTCACTACTAGAAAAATAAGATTTAGTGTCGGCTTTGAGCCGACGCTAATGGTGATTTAGCGTCGGATTAGCGTTAGTGTCGGCTGACCGACGCTACAGTCAACATAAAAGTCAACTGTATTTATAATGTAGCGTCGGAACGGCCGACGCTAGTGGTCAAACTTGAAAAGTCGTGGAATTAGTAGCGTCGGACAAAGCCAACGCTAAGTTCAAATATATTTAGTTTTTTATTTTTATTTTTTTAGCCCCTATTTAATTTTATTTTTTTTATAAAATAATTGATAGCTAAGAAACATTAAAAGTCATTGCATTGACAACATAAGAAACGCACCAGAGTATTAAATAACTTAACAAAGTATCATGTGTTCTGAAACTACAAAATAATAACATAGTATCAAATAATAACTTTAACAAAGTTACTTAATACATAATTGTCAACCAATTACTACAAAAAGTAAGCATAACTATGACATTAAGGTTCGTCCAGCGACATGTCGTCCAAATTATGATCTTAATGAGGATGCGAAGGAGGATGACTCGTAATAGATGATCCACCAGCTGATTGACGGTGCAAAGCGTCAATTTTATCTCCAAAAAATTGCTTTAATGCATCAAAATCATTCTCTAACTTCCTTGAATGCTCCCTAGCCTCTTCGACGACTTTGGTAGCCACTTGAGCTTGGGTCATTGCATCCTAAGCAATTTGTTCAGCTCTAATTCTAGCTGCCATCTCTGCTTCTAAAGACATCTCAGTCATAGAATTAGAAAGATTATGGGAATGTTATGTAAGCGATACACACCCATGTCGGACGTTAATAGACAAGTCTCCCGTACCATAAACTCGACCACAAGTGCGACCCCCTGCAGATTCAGTCCATAACTTAAGTATTGTCCCCCATCTATCTCTTTAGCATTTTCTTTACTTGTTTCGCCAAGTTGTGTTTGTACTTCCTCCATTTTTTTTTTTTAAATGTTCCCTGATAAATGAAATAAATTAACAATGTAATATGTGATTGAATTTCTAAAATAAATTAAACAAAAAAAATCAAGATATAGATAGCATACTAACTTACACCAATACGTGTATAATAAATGGATTGATCTTCTAGGACTCTTGGTATAAATGAAATCATATTATTTTTTGGTTGATTTGTATTATAAAGAATTTGCATAAAGAATTTACATAAATAAAGAACATACATAGGTAGATTCTGCGCGACTATCAACCCAAGCGCCATTTTTCCTTTTGTGGGTTGTCAAAAATAACTCATCTGGAAGTAAATCTCTTTGAAGGTTATTGCTCAATTGCAACATCAATACGAGCCTTGCGGCCTGACGTGTGGACAGTCCCGCCTCTTGCTGAAGCTCGATTGGTCTTATTTTGGTTGGAGATGTTCTTGAATGATATACCTTCCCAATATGCTTGACGACCAGTCCAAGCTTCCTCACCTATCCAACTAGGTCGAGTCCCTTTTTTCCTCACCTTTGTAAGCATATCTGATAGTCTTTTAGCGGCCTTATGTTCAAACAGACGCTTCACAATATCATTATGACAAGGATTCCACGACACCTTCTCCTGGGAATAACAAAAAGTATATGTACTAACTACTATCAACAAAACAGATAACACAATTTGTAACGCCCCGGATTTTTAATCCAAAACGTTACTTTAAAAAAATACTTATTTCGTAGAAAAGTCTATGATTTTTTTTTTGAATAATTAATATTTATTCATTTTACATAAATAGTAACAATCACGTTATTCAATATCATTAAAATAATATGAAGACATTTATTCTTAACGGAAGGTAAACCACTTCCGTATTTCTAGAATTCTAGTACATTTGAAAGTTTGTGACAAAAGATCAAAAGAACTTAAAAAAATATTGGACAATTCCATTATTACAAAATCGTCTTGAAAGAAAAAACCCATGTTGACCCCGCATTCGCCACACGTCAATACTCATTAACTATTCTTGAATCTCCTTGAACTCATTAGTACCTAAAATGTTGTTGTAAGGGTCAATTTTTTTCCATCATCCACATCAAACCAAAGCAAGACATATAGAAGAATAACACAAAACTCATAAACATAAAAACTTCCCACTTTAAAAGAAAAAAATGCACAAACTAATAAATTTTATATCAACACATATGCATGATGAATGCTCCTAAAACTACATGATCCGGATATAGTCCTGCCACTAAGGCAACTTCCACACAGAAAATCACACCTGCCACTAAGGCAACTTCCACACAGAAAAATCAAAACCTGCCACTAAGGCAACTTCCACGAAGATGCATATGCCATGCCATGAAAATGCAGTATGAAATATATATACTCCCACGCAGCCCACTAAGAATTATGCCATGAGCATTCAAAATTCACTTTTTTAAAATCATCACCTTATTCACACATCATTAAGAACACATACACACATCCATATAATGATAAAAATTAGGACTATCACATAGAGATAAAAGTTTGATATCATATAGGCCATAAAAATTAACATTTTAACACATATAACAATAAAATTCACACTCCAACTAATATATATAACAAGAGTTAAATTTTGTTTATCATACATCGCATAAATTTTCATACTTTAATACATAAGAGTCAAATATTAAATTCAATCTCGCAAAAATTGAGGTTTTATTAGTCTACATTTATTTTCTTTTAAAATACAAGTAATCACGATTATTTATTTCATGTCATTCAACTAACGGCCTAACTATAATTTGTGTGGGGAAAAGCCCTTACCTTTGCCGCTTTTCTTCCTAGTACAAAGCTCTAAGCCCCACCAAGTCGTTCACAAGGAAAATAAGTTATAAGCTTTTGATTCCGAAAAAGAGGAGGTGATGATGATGGTGGTTAGGATTTTGGTTTTATTTATAAAAGGGTTTGTGAAATAGGGTTCGTAGTAGTGGCTAGGGTTTCAGTATTATTTTCTTAGTATTGGGCCTAAATAAAGAATAGAAAGTAGACAATATTATTGTGGTTATTATTATTGTTGTTGTTATTATTATTATTATTATTATTATTATTATTATTATTATTATTATTATTAT
>NC_021166.2:28089016-28129459 GCF_000331145.2 Cicer arietinum
TTAATAACGTATTACCACTATTTCAAAACTAATATTTATAAAAAGTAATTTAAGTAATTACTATTTTAAAATAAATTAAGTAACTAAACATAATATTTATAATTTATATTACTCATTAAATCAAATATATATACGATTATCAAACCATAAGAAACTCACACATATAAGGACAACTAATCATAAAATTAATTAATATATATTCTAAAATAATTTTAACACCAAATTAATTTCTTTAAAATCCTATTTAATTAATAAAATAGTTGATTATGAAATTTGGGATGTTACAATTCTACCCAACTTAGAGAAATTTCGTCCTCGAAATTTGTAATGAAGAAAAAGCAAATCATTATTTAAATTACCACAATCAAGATTGAAGCTTAGTCTCTGAAGATATAATAAACATGACGAGGGCATTTATAATTTATTTAAGTGCAACATGAGTTAACAACACATATCACATTTAGCATTCAATTATGGACGACCATACCATAGAGTCACTCACTATAATCTACAAATAAAACATATAGACTTAGTTGGTAATTACTTACTAGATTTAATTGGGGTGAAATGAAACATATTTCAAGTACATTGCTAGCTTCTACTAGATAATTATTACTAACAACTTTATCAACTAATGTAAGTCGAACAAGACAAATAATTATCACACGTATTTTAATATTGATAATTTCTAATTATTTTTAAATAGTAAATTTAGAGGATGTTACACAATTCTCCCTATATATGCTAGAAAAATGAATTGAACATATAATTATATTCAAAGGCTTACCGCAAACTTTTCAAACCAATCTTGTCTAATTATGTCAGTGGTTGCACTCCAACCATAGATAGGCTCACAAAATTGTTTTTGTATGGCATACCTAATGGCATCTGCAACTATGTTGCTAGGAGTGAGTTTGCGTTAATGTATTGAAGAAATAAAGTATTAGGTAAATAATATGTATCTATACTTATGCTTCTAGTATTAAGAAAATAAATAATTGTTGTAACTTACCCTTTACCATAAGGTCGTATAATGACTTTTCCATTATCATCTCTCACAGGCATGATAGGAGGAACGTTCCCTTGACCCACCTCCTCATCCTCTTGGTTATGGTCCCCAATTTTCACCCTATCCTCATCATCATCAGAAGTTTGTTCCACACCAAAGTCTCATGTGGGGAATGTTGTGAAGTGGCACCCATGGTATGAATACTTAAACCTGGAGTCAACATAAAGACAAATACCTCAGGGGTTAAGGCATGGATGGGAGATGGTGTAGGGTGGGATGGTGATGTTATAGTATCAGTAGGTGCTACAATCTTAAGTTGATGTTGGAGGCTGAGATGGGACTGGAGACGAACGATGAAGTGGCCTAGTGGTAGACAAGTTGCGACGTATGACATCCTGTTGCTCATTAAGTTTACCCGGTCGTAACATCTTTGGTTTACACCTAGTAGGACGGGCCTTTCCTTTATCACTGCCATCTTTGTTAGTCATCTGTTGTCATAAAGTAAAAAAGAGTAAATAAAAAATGTCACTTAAGTACAAAACGAACAGTGCAATACAAAATACATAATACAATTTATCAAAATACAAGTTGCTTAAGTAGACAATTTATCAAAATACATAATACAAAATACATAATACAATTTATCAAAATACAAAATACACAAAGTAAACAATTTATCAAAACTCAGCAAGTTGCTTAAGTACAAAATGAACAATGCAATACAAAATACATAAAATAAACTCTAATATTGTGCAATACAAAATACTATTGTAATATGTTCGGTCACTATCCTTTTTCCCTTCACTACAATCTTCAATCAAAAATATCTTCGAACACATCTACTTGTGAGTTGTCACGTAAACAAGATATTGATTCTATTTCTGCAATTGGTAGAACATGTGACATCCCATTAGACTGATAAGGCATTTCATCCTCTGTGTTGTCAATCTCCACGTGACCCCTTGCTTTTTGCACCAGGATGAAAGGATCATAAAGACAATAACGTTTATCCATCTTAATATCAATAATTTGATATTGTGGATGAATCTTTGTACCCCTATTTTTTGTTGGGTCAAACCATTCACAATAAAATAATGCAACCTTGTCCTTTAGACCAAAGTAATCTAGTTCTATAATATAGTTGATCATGCCATAGTAATCATCTTCTCCTCCTTCAGTAAGACCCCTTACATGCAACTCACTATTGATTGTCTTTTTATTAATGTTGTAGGCCTTAGTGTGAAACGTGTACCCGTTAACAAAGTAAATGTTCCAAGATATTGTCATTGATGAAGGAACACGAGATAGTGCTATTATGTATTTGTTGGTCACTTCATTTGCCTCGTTATTTACATATGCTTTCAGCCATATGGGAAACTCTGCATGTATACATCTAGATGTGTCTTCTTCATTGATTGAGTGATTCTCCAAGAATATGATGTCAACAATCACATTGTTCATAAGTAAATACGTATTATGGTTTGCATCAATATAATTTTTCACGCATTATGATGAACACTTACTCAAGATATGGTTTAATTTCATCACAACTAATCAAGACGTGTACTTGAGCAGATTTTCATTCGTTATCTGTTAGATAATGTGTTCCAAACTTCCCACTAGGTCGACCTCGTTTCAGCAAGATGGATAGTGCAGGTTGGAGATCATCACATTCTAAATGAAGATTATTACTTAAATTTGTGGTTGGCAACAAATTAAATGACTTGAAATAATGAGAAAAAAAAAAGTTGTCTCGCGTTGTATATAGTTGGCGCATATGAAGCCTTCTACCCTAGCCTTATTTGTCACTGCCCACTTTGAGACTCCCATATAGCTTCACATTTAATCATTAAATGTCTATTAAGCAAGTTATAATAAAAATGTAATATGTTTAAAAATCAACCACAAAAGTTACCTTTCAAATGGATACGTCCACCAGTAATTTACTGGACCACCTAACATTGCTTCATTGGCAAGATGGATAGGAAGATGCTCCATTGAGTCAAAGAAACCAGGTGGAAAAATCCTTTCTAACTTGTATATGATAATTGGAATGTTATCATTTAACTTAACTAAGTCGTCCAACCTCAATGTATTGCAACAAAGATCCTTGAAGAATCGACTTAGCCCAGTTAATGGTTTCCAAACAAATTCTGGGAAGGAATGAAATGCAATTGGGAGTAAACATTCCATGAAAACATGACAGTCATAGCTCTTCATCCCATGTATCGTACCCTTCTCAACATCGGCACACCTAGCAAGGTTTGAAGCATAACCATAAGGTATTCTCAATTCCTTAAGCCATTTACAAACCAACCTGGCATCTGATGATGTCAAAGTGTAATTTGCCTTTGGTTTACCCATATTTTCGTTAGATAAGACTTGCATCTCCAAGTCCCCGCGAAAGCATAATAAAGATAAGTCTTTTCTCGCCTTTTCATTATCCTTTGTTTTACCTTTAATATTCATAATAGTGTTACATATATTATTGAATACATTTTTCTCTATGTGCATCACATCGAGATTGTGCCTTAACAAGTTATGCTTCCAATATGAAAGATCCCAAAAAATACTTCGTTTTTTTCCAATTATGACCCACTCCATACCCATTCAATTTCTTTTTCCAACCAATTTCAATCACTTTTGGAAAGTTACTCACACCACCGATACCTCTTGCCCTGTGTAAATGTAAGGTTCACTGTTTTTCTCATCCCTATTTTTTGTAAAACTTCTTTTATTTATTCCGAAAGAGTTATTAGTTGGCAAAAATCGACGATGACAATCAAATCAAGAATTCTCACAGCCATATTTCAAAGTGAAAGCTTTTGTGTCTTCCATACAATGAGGACATGTCAACTTACCTTGTGTTCCCCATCCAGATAACATACCATAGGCGGGAAAAGCATTAATTGTCCACATCAAGCATGCTTTCATGATGAAGTTTTGTTTTGTGGATATATCATAGGTCAAAATGCTGTTGGACCACAATCGTTGCAAACCATCAACCAATGGTTGCAAGTATACATCTATATTTTGTTTGGGATTAGAAGGTCCAAGTATGAGAGAAGTCAAAAATAAGTATGGTTTGGTCATGCACATTTTAGGGGGAAGATTGTATGGAGTGAGTATAACTGGTCAACAGGAGTATGGAGAAGCAGACTCTTGAATATAAGGAGTAATCCATCTGAACATAGACCCAACATTACATTTTTGGGGTCACTAACAAAGTCAGGATATACATCGTCAACATGTTTCCACGCTTTTCCATCAGACGGATGGCGAAAGACGTTTGAACTCTTTTTATTCTCGTGATGCCATCTCATTTTAGCTGCAGACTTTGTTGATGCATACAATCTTTGTAATCTAGGAATGATAGGGAAACAAAACATTCTTTTTACAAGAACATCTTTGTATTATCCCATACCAGTCCTACGTGGAATGAACCTAGGAGAATGACAAATTTTGCACTCAGATAACTTGTTATCATCCTTGTAATATAACATACATCCTTTCTTACAATAGTCAATCTTCTCAACCTTCAACTCTAACTTTGATACCAATTGTATTGCTTGGTAATAGTTATCGGGCAAGCATGTTGGCACTAGACATAAGACCAAGACTTAAACTTAACTTGTCAATCACTAAATAAGTATGAAAAATTATAGAGATAAATAAACTCATGAACCTAACAACTTTATGCAATATATCTGAGTCATATAGAATAAATTCCAACAGAACAGAGGTTAATATTCAAACAATAACAAAATTTCCAATTTATACCATGGCATCGACACATGACGCTGCATAACAATGCAACTAACTAATTAGTTAGATCATTAGATTGAAAACAAAGTATAATCAAATTAAAGTAGAATTTAAACAAAGTATAATCAATTTCTATTCAATTAACTTATGTTAATGGTTACCAAAAATAGTCTTACTTATTAACCTTCCCTTATTCAAAAACTCTGGTTCTGCGACTGACTTATGATGCCAAGATTGGACAACAAACTATCTAATGACAATTACTCTTCTCACATAATCATGGTCTTAAAATATAAAATTATAATTGGTGAAGACGAGAATCCTAATTTAATGTACAACTTGAAAATGTTCTTTCATGCAATCTGGTAGTCAAAGAGGTTAAGTACATTGTAACTTGAAACTGTTCTTTCATGCAATCTAGAAAATTCAGGATGTACACCTTTCTAATTTTTAGCATATTGTACTCTATGAAGCCTCTCAACCTCCACAACATATGCAAACATGGGGAGAAAAAGCAGAAAAATCAGCTAACAGAAGCATTTAACATCATTGAATAATTTTATATTTGTTCTTAAATCACATTCATATAGAACCGATGCACTAAACAGAACCGATGTAGTATTTAAACAAAACCGATGCACTAAAAATCTCCCACAACAACAATAACAACTTTAAGTCATCAACTAACAATTCTTTGTTTAAAGATTATCAAATATTAATGCATTAACAATCACAAAAACTCTCAATTTTAAAGAATAACCTAAAGGTATCGGAAACAACTTTCCCTTAATTGGATTTTTTTATACAAAATAATGATATTCATTTAAGCTAAGTGAACAAATCGATAGAGAACAATAAAAATTTGCTGGAAAACAAATATGATAATTCAACAAACAAACTCAACAACATCCATATTAATAACAAAGTATAATCAAATTAACAACATCCATACCCTTCAAGTGCTTATAATCCTTCCCCCTCCAAACTATGATTTGTTCTTTATCAAAATTCACCAGGATACAGGGGATCAGGTCCTGCATCAATGCATTTGGAATAGTTAGAAAGCAACAACTTAAAGAAACAAGCCCATAAAAACAGATAATGGAAACCAGAAATCATGCAATTTGTCCAAAAAGTTTGAAAGGCAAAAAAAATGAACCATAAATCATGCAATCTGTCCAAATTTATAAATGAGATGATCATATTATTTTTTGGTTGATTTGTAATATAAAGAATTTGCATAAATAATTCACATAAAGGGATTACCCTGTTTAAATTTGCTTTTATAGTCCAATACCTAAAATTAATTAAATCTTTAAGAACCAATTATTTTTAAGTATTCAATATTTAAGACTAATTTGAAAACCAAAATGTTATGTTATAGGATCTAAACGAAAATGACTGACAATTAGCAATTTTTAGTGCACAAATGACAAATATGAGGATTATTCTACACTTTAAAAAACTAATCAATACAAATATCAAATCCAGCCATTAGGTCCAACTAGTATGGAGACACAAAAACAATCATATCATAACACATAATTAAGCCCAAAGATAAGCCACTAACTGATCCTAAAGCAAATATAGTATATGATAAAGCTTGAGTCACAAAAATAAGATATCCCCTCAAGACCACATAATTTTCCTATTTGTTTTTGTTCATCATTTCTATGCAGCATGTATAAGTAGTAAAATAAGACTTTGAAGCAGAAGTTTTCTAAAACTTCTGCATCACAACTGAATTTTTCAATCCTGCTTGCTCTATAGTCTGTGTTTCATCAGCTAAAACCTTTGGGGGGAAACCCATCATCTGAAGTTGATAATTCTGCTGACCCCCAGGTCTAGACGCATCAATGAAGCCACGGATGTCACCGATTGTGTGGTGATAATTGAAATGTGATATCAAGCGGGTTCCATCCACTAACCTAAGTTGTATTGAAGTTGATGGCAGTGACTGATCAACCACCAGACCAGCAGAAGGGGGCGATCATGCATTGTCTCGCTAGGTAAAGTCTACACGAATAAATAGTCTAATAAATCATACATATTGAATCATGACTATTGTTTTATAATAGTAGATGATTCATTGATGTTAATGTCTACAACTTATGTATTACCATAACTCCAAATCCTAAAATAATTTTTAAATGTAAATTTAGAAGAAAACTTGGACATTAGGATACTTCATTAACTTATTCACATCAAACTTGTCTAACCTTTAGAGTAAAAAAAATTCCAACTTTGATTTTAATCAAATAAATTTAACAAAATCAACACAGTCACATTACTGTAAACATCACAACATCGACCAAGCGCAAGAAACCATTGCTCGGATTTAACTTGTCATAATTAATTTAAAACAAAATTTCAACAACTGTCTTCAGCAAAATAAAACTGACGAATAACATAAAATTTGTAACAAAACATGAAACCCAAACAACATCCTCATAACAATGTTCTCTAAACAAAAAATAAATAACAAATAAGCACTTTGAAGCCGTTCAAGTATTAGTGGCTCTAGTGTAAACCTGTTGGCAAGCATGTACAAATACCAACCTAATCAACCCTTTCGCCATTAGGTATTTGATCTAAAATATTATTATGCTTGTCACTGTTAAACCTGTAACTTACAGCACAAAATCATCTAAATTAAATTCATATCTTGTTTAGGTTTGTTCTTATTTTTATGTTTCTATTGACTAATCCTACAATGCTTGTCACTGTCAAATGATTCTACTACTGGCCAGGGCGAAGAATACAAACAAATACACAAGAATACAAATTGATTCTACTAATGTGTTCCTACAATACCAAGGCGAAGAATACAAATTGATTTGTACAAACGGCATAAAACCTAAACGGCTACACTGAAATGCCATAAAACCTAAACAAGAGTACACAACTGAAATGCCATAAAACCTAAATGGCTACACTGAGAGTGAGACGACGATACTTACATTGAGAATCGACCACAAACGAGCGCGAGACGGGGCTGGAGACGGCGACTCTGAGAGTGACGGTGATGGGTTCGAGAGGGGGACTGATTTGATAGTTAGGGTACCGAGTGGGTGACGTGATGGAACCGTTGATGCGGCAACGATATTCACGACGTTGAGAATCGGTGATGGGTTCAAAATGTAGGGTTCATAGTGACGACAACGAAGTGTGAGATCGATAAGGGCTCACTAATATGTTATTAATTTTACAATCTGAGGGCTCAATCTGATTTTACAAATAATATTAAAAAATTTAGGAATAAACTAGTCTTGACCACTCTACCGCTACATATTAAAATAAAAAATAAAAAAGTAAATAAATAAACTAGTGTCTACCTTATTTTACTTAGTGTAAGCTACTTCGACGCTAATTGCTAATAAAATTGAAAAACAAACTTTGTTGCCTTAGCGTCGGCTAGACCCACGCTAGGTAGCGTCGTAGTCGGAGGCCAACGCTAAAAGTGACAGCTAAAATGCAATTTTCTAGTAGTGACTACTGAGTGATTGTCTAATTGATAGACTTTAAAATAGAAAAAATATATTAATAATAAATAATAATAAAAAATAACATTAATAGATAACAAAATATATATAGGCCGGTTTGTCAAGCCTAACATGTTTTTTTTATAAGTATGAGTCTGACCTATTTAAATAAATAGGCTTTAAAAATAGTATGAGCCTAACATTTTTATTAAATAGACCAGACCATGTCATAAGTAGGCCACACCATAGGCCACTGACAAACGGCTAACCTATTCTCATCCCTAATTATGATACTAAAAAAAAAATTAAAAGAAATAATCTAGAGTTATTAATAGGTTTTTAATTTTTTAAAAAATTATTAAATTTTTTAATTAAGTCTTCAGTTTTTTTAATATACAAAATTATATAGAGATTAATATCATTTCAAAGATAAAATACAATAAATAAATTTTGATACTTCCGAGAATTTTTTTAAGAAGACACTGAAAATAAAAAATTATTAAGCCTTCGTATTTATTTTTCATCTATCATAATTTAAATTATTTTTTTTATCTAGGCCGGGTTACTCTTCTGAATCATGTTTTTCTATCTTTTTATTTAGTTAAGTAGTTTTAATACACATTTAATTTAATTTTTTTTTGTTTTATATATTATTTATATGTATATATACAGTATACAATAACTTTGCACACATTGACAATGCAAATACATTATATTTTATTAATAAAGATTACATATACTTTGTTATAAAATATTGACAAAGACACGCGATAACATATTAATATTAACAATAATTTTAAAAAATATATAATTAAATGTAACTATATACATATGTATCATACACTAAAAACATCTTATACGTCAAGTGTTGATATTATACAGAGCAAAACTAAATCCCAAATACCCACGAGGAGTCACCAACATCACGAACAAAGAGACGCAATTAAGATTATTACTGACTTCCTCTATGCCATAATTAGGAAATTTTCGGGTGGAAATTAGTCACTTGAAATTAGATGGATAAAATCACACAATTGAAAAAACTTGAATAAGGAATATGCATTTAAATTTAAATAAAATAAAATAAGAGATATTTGAACTATAATGTAAGTTAAAAGTTATACTTCTTTCGTCTCATAATAAGTGATCAATTTGTTAAAAAATAATTATCTTTTAATTATATATACTATTTAATTAATATCATTTATATCACTTTCAATGTAATATATTTTATTATATATTTATGACATTGATAATATATCAATTTTTAATAAGAATAATTTAGTAAAAGTAGTATTTTCTCTCTTTAATTTTTACGTTTTTCTTAATATGTGTAAATGACCAAATGCACATCGCAAAACTCGCAAGGCCTTCAACCGCAGTGTCCAACTACCACAACTGCATGCTTAATTCAGAACACCAATATTGGTTACTCCCTCCATCCCACAGTAAGTGACCTATTTGCAAAAAAAAAAAAAATCTCAAAATGAGTTATTCTTTCAATTTTCAATGCGTTTTTTTTTCTCTTTCTATTATCTCTTTCATTTATACATTTTTCTTAATATGTATGAAATGATCATATAACTCAATTATTATGGAACATATGAAGTATTGTTGTTTGTTTCTTTGATGTAAATTATGTTGTTGGAACTTATACACTAAGAGCTGAACTTAGAGTTATACTTGTGTGAATTGAAAAAATGAAATAGTCTCACATATGAGGGATATCACATACTAGTAGTGTTTATAAGAAGGATATATGACTTTTGGGGTGTGAACTAGGGGTACCTAATTTTGTGAAGAAAAGATAACGGACTCAAATCGACCACCACACACGTACGCGCCGCAGCAGTCCAACTGATTAAGCCTGGATAGTGTGGTGTATTACTATTTTAGCACCCCGAAAATTAAAAAAATAATAATAATAACTTTTTAATGTGTGCATCTCTCTCCATGTCTATTTTTATTTGTTTCTTCCTCCACGCTGTTCCACTTCCCCTCGTCAGTTACAGCATGAGTACAATTCCTCTATAAATAAAGGATTATATTCAGGTTTACAAATCGCATCAAAAAAACTTAGAAAAATTATCAAGTTTTCTCTCTTCTGATCCCTTTTTTGTTTCCTCTCAACTTTTCTTTATGTACAGTTACTGAAATAAATATCGTTCATTCAAATTTTTGAGTGGTCGTAACTGCCATATTTAGATGAGTAATTCTAAAACTGCTTTTTATAGTATAGTAGAAAACTGATACAATGTATATGTTATGTTTTGTCCTAGGTACGTCGTGATTGATGGTCTTCCTTACATAACTTTTGGTAGTACCGTGAAATATCTTAAAATATCTTAAAAAGAGCGACCTAATTTGTTATTCAATCTAATAAAATGTTCTGTTGTTGAAAATTATTTTTAAAATATGTTTTCAAAATCTGAAAACAATTTAAAATATTTATTTCCATCGTGGCTCCTGCTAGGGAAATTTAAAATACTCTAAAAGAATATAATACTAAATTATATATTTCATTTCAACGTATAATTACGAAGAAATGGTCAACTTTGTTGCATGTCTTCTATGTCACTCTGTGGTACATATTGTGCATGCGTGCAGCATAAAGACTGAATGGGGGTGGTTGACTTTTGACTCTAATAACATCAAAAGATATGTTAGGTACCGAATTTCGACCGACGCAAATCAAGGTTTCACTAGTTACTTCGTCAACTTTGGATCATCCATGTGTATATATGAATATGATTCTCCTTTTGTATTTTTTGGCTAAGAGATTTGAGACGATGTCCAATTCTTTGTCACTATATCATGCTGATTCTTTTACACGTATTTGGTTGGATGAAAATAAGTTAGACAAAGATTTAAGTATGACTTACGACCAAAATATTAGTTCTAAGTATAATTTATTATCCATCAAAGTTTTATATTGTTATGGTTTAGTTATAATATTTTTCAAAATCTGAAACTCGATTTTAAAGCTTACTTTATTATTATTTTATGAATGTTTATGTTATTCACAATTAAATTTTTGTAAATAAAGGAATAAATTAATATAACAATAAGTTTAATTAAATTTTATTTTAATATTTAATATAATCTTTTAAATATATCAAACATTGATTTAGATCGGTATATTTAAATTATAGAAAATATTAGTAAATTTAAATTAAATATAAAACAAAAGTTAATATAATAATAATATTAATAAAAAATTATTTATATTTAATTACATCGAACAATCTGATAAGTCTACAAGATATTTTGATTAGCTATAGTCTGACATTTTTTATTAAATTAGTTTTTTAAAAAATTGATTTAACTTATATATAGAGAGAAAAGTTTGATCTGATTTAAAACTATCATATATATTAGACCATAGACTCATCTCAATCAGCTTATCCTTTTTTAACCCCGGTCTCTTTATGTGTAATTAAACCAGCATAAGATGTGAATAATTAACTACTACTCTCTATGGATTGCAAAGTACTATATAAAAAATACCAAATATATAAGAATACAAATTATAGTAAAAACTGCAACAGCTAAAGTTTTTAAAATAAAATAATAATTTTTAAAAGTTTTTAAAATAAAATAATAATTTTATAAAGTTTTTATTTGTTTGTTACAGCTTTTTAAAATAATAAAAAAAAATAAAAATTAATTTAAATAATAATATTTTTTTAGCAGTTTCTCATTCAAATTTATTTTTATAATAATCTTTTAAAAATATATATAATTTTCATTACCTTAAAAAAACATAAAATAGTGGAAGTTTGTCGAAAAGGTGAGGATAATATTTTAGGACATTTGCTTAGAGAAACTTATAAATATTTTCATCTATTACAATTCGATTCAACACTTTAAACAATAAAATGTTGATTGAGTGATTCTTAAAATATTCAATTCAATCAACTTATGCATAGAAGTAAAATAACCCAAAGTGAATGAAACACTATGATAGAAAAACCTACACAATGGAAAACTTCAATTCCAAAACCAATCTAGATACATGAATCTTTTCTAAAAATAGATAATCGCATTCAAACTCCGAAATCAAATCGATATGAAAAAACATGAATAGAAAATATAAAGTTGAGGGAAACACTACGCCAAAAATGTCATTTAATAGCGTTCCTTTTACAACGCTTACTAAATACAAGCGCTGTTGTAAATATATTTTAAAAATAACGGAGCCTATCACAGCGTTTTTTTGACAAGCCCTGTGAAAAAAGCGCTGTTGTAGGGTCATATAGCATTTGCGCATAATGTTATAAGGCTTTTACAGCGTTTTTCTAACAAGCGTTGTAAAACGAAGCGCCTTCACGTATTATTTTACAGCTATAATTCATATATTCGATGTACATTTTATAGCGCTTTTCAAAAAAGCGCTGTAAAATGTACACCCAAAAGCGCTGTAAAATGCACACCCATAATTCATATATTGGGTGCGCCTTTTACAGCGCTTTTTCACAAAAGCGTTGTAAAATGTGCACCTATAATGCATATATTGGGTGCACATTTTACAGCGCTTATTTGAAGCAGCGCTGTAAAAGGCGCACCCAATATAGGGATTATGGGTGTGCATTTTACAGCGCTTTTTTTGAAAAAACGCTGTAAAATGTGCATAACAAGCGCGCGTTATATCTACATGTTTTATAGCGCTTTTTTAAAGCGCTGTTGTATCTTTTACAGTGCTCGATTCCACAAAGTTTTTTTTTTTTTGAAAAAGCGTTGTAAATGGATTTAAAAAAACGCTCTAAAATCCTATTTTTCGCGTAGTGAAAGGAAAAATGACATCAATATTTATATTGGTTCCTATGTTCGTCCTTGCTACGTAGAGTGCACGTATTCCTCATTCAATATAAATGAGATTTTCTTTATTATTATTATTATTATTATTATTATTATTATTATTATTATTATTATTATTATATGAATGCTTACAAGATCCACCAAAGATTAATTAAACAACTCGTACAACAATTCATTCTTTCCTAAGTGCTCATGAATCAAATTTCTTTATATATCCCAAGAACAATTTGAACCAGCATCTTCAAGATGAAGAACCCTCTTCAATGCTTGCAAGATAGAATACTATACAGTTCTCGTCAACTTTATATGTGAAAATAATCATTCTCATAATTCCTTCCAAGGTGCAGCCATTCCAACAAATCTCTCCTTTATGGAACATTCGTCCAACAAAGAATACGCTAGATTTGTTGATTATCTAGCAAAAACCAAAACACTTAATAACTAAAATCATAAAAAGTTTTTAATCTTGATACAGATCTTAAATGAAAGTTTTATGAAGATTGAATGAAAGTATTTCTCTTAGAATGAATGAACAATTCGATATTTAAAGAGACAATGTTCAAAAAGAAAAGTACCATGTAATGCAATAGAAATTACAGTTTGGTAAATGTTAAAATTGAATCGATTATTGCTGCATGAATTGATTCATAAATTTTAAAAAAAACTCAGGATTTCTTGTGTTTCATATGTTTGATCAAATTGATCAGTTGATGACTTCTCCAGAAGATGTTATCAATACTAATTTTGTGGAATCAATATAGGGCTCAACCTAAATTAACATTATTTTTATTAGATACCCTCAAACTATGTTATAATTGACCTACTCCTAGAAACTCATAGTTAATTAATCGTTAGTTAATAGTAAACATAGTGTTTATTCTTAACGAATAAAATATGAATAATAATTCCTAACTCTCATTTACCTATGTTTCTATTGTAGAAAGCTATAACAAAGATTTGATTTACCTATTTATTTGATGCACACTTAAAGTAAGCAGGTCAACAAATATTTGTTTTTATTTTATTTTGATATCATCAGACTATCAATAACGAGTGTTTGTATCTGAACAAAACTTGTTCCTACACGTCTTACACAAAATTACATAACTAGAATTTATAATGGTATCAAGAGCACTGATCACTCGATTCAAAGAAAATATGGCATCAACAAAGTATGTACTTGAAAAATTCAATGGGAATAATGATTTTGGGTTATGGCGTCTCAAGATAAAAGCTTTGTCGGTTCATCAAGGTTTGGCAGAAGCATTGGAAGGAGAGACAAACATGACATCCACTCTTTTAGAAAAGAAGAAGAAGGATATCATGAACAAGACTCATATTGTTCTAATCTTGAGTCTTGGAGACAAGGTTCTGACGGAAGTGTCAAAGGAGACATCTACAACAGGTATTTGGCTCAAATTAGAATATTTTTACATGATAAAATCATTAGCGAAGCGTTTATACTTAAAACAAAAGATATATACTTTCAAGATGCAATCTAGGAGGTCAATTGAAGATCATATGGATGAGTTTACTAAGATTATTTTAGATCTTGAAAATATTGATGTAAAATTGGATGATGAGGATCAGGCCCTACTGTTGATAAATTCATTACCAAGCTCTCTTGAAAATATGTGTGATACACTCCTTTATGGTAGAGATTCTTTGTCATTAGAAGAAGTGCAAGCTGCACTAATCCCAAAAGAATTAAAAGGGAAGTCATATGGGAAGGAAGAAAGCAGTGGTGAGGGACTGCTTGCCAAGGCCAAGGCAGGGAAGAAGAAACAAAAATAGAAGAATAAGTTTAAGAATAAAGAAAATGACAAGTCTAAAATGAAGTGTTTCATATCCAAGAAATAGAGGCATTTCAAGAAAGAATTCCCAGACTGAGAAGAATATAAAGGATCAAATAGTGATGATGATTATGGAAATGCATCTATAGCCTCTAAAGGATATGAAAGTACAAAAGTTCTTATGGAAAATTCAATCGAAATCATGGATGATAACTGGGTTTTTGACTCAGGGGGTTCATTTCACATTACCTCAAATAGAGATTGGTTCCTTAACTACAAAGAAACTGATTTAGGCAAGGTGATTATGGGGGAAAAATCACCCTGCAAGGTAGTTTGAATTGGCTCAACCAAGCTAAAGTTAGAGAATGAAACTATGAAGATTTTTGCAAAAGTCAGACATGTTTCAAAGCTGAAAAGGAACTTAATTTCTCTAGGAATGCTGGAAGAAGCTAGTTGCTCATGCAAAGTAGAGAAAGTTACTCTAAAAGTGATAAAAGAATCATTACTAATCATGAAGGGAAAAAGGAATCACGATATCTATCTTTTCAATGGTCAAGCAGTAACAAGATTGGCAGTTGTGGCAGTCTAAGCACCAAGCAAAACCAGCTTGTGGCATCAAAGGTTGGGACATGTAAGTCTAAGAGGAATGCAAGTTTTGGATAAACAAGGCATGCTAGGTGGTGACAAGATTGGTGATCTCTAATTTTGTGAGCATTGTGTGTATAGAAAGATGCATAGAGTCAAGTTCTTTATAGGGAAACATCGCTCAAAGTGAATTCTAGAGTAAGTTGACAGTGATCTATGGGGCTCCTGCCAAGATTGCTTCACATGGAGGTAACAAGTATTTCATTACATTTCTTGATGATTATAGTAGAAAAGTATGGATATACATGTTGAAAAGCAAGGATGAAGCATTCAAAACCTTTAAATATATGAAATCTATGGTTCAAAATAGAACTGACAAAAGGATTAAGACCTTAAGGAAAGACTTGAATTTTGCAGTGAGGAGTTCACTAGTTATTGCAAAAATCATGGTGTGAACAGACATAGGACTGTAAGACACATATCTTAGCAAAATGGACTAACTTAAAGGATGAATAGAACCATGCTTGAAAGAATGAGATGCATCATGTCCAATGCATGAATGCCTGCGAATGCCTTCACAGTTTTGGGGAAAAGTTGTCCCTGCAGCTTCTATTTGATAAATTTTAGCCCTTCAACTGCAATTGAACTCAAAACTCCTCAAGAAATGTGGAATGGACATGTTGCTGATTACAATTATCTAAAAGTATTTGTGTGTGCATCATATTATCATGTAAATGAATGGAAACTAGTTCCTTGAGCCAAGAAAGGGTACTTTGTTGGATATCCAAGTGGTGTAAAAAGTTATAGAATATGGTGTTCTGAAAATAGGAAATGTATCATCAGTAGAAATGTTAAGTTTCATGAGGCTGAATTATATAAGTCCTTAACCGAGGCTGCTAATGAAAGTTCACATAAAACTGAAGCTGAGAGGTTTGATCTTGAGGTGGAGCAAGCTGCAGAAAAGGAGAAAGATCAATAGCACGCTCAACAAAATAAGACTGATGCAAATCCAACTGAATATGATATGTTTCAAGATCATGACAATTCAACAAAACAGGAAGTAGATGACTACAACCTCATTAGAGACAGAGAAAGAAGAACATTAAAACCCTCTCAAAGACATGGTTATACATACATGATCAGCTATGCACTACATGCTGCTGAAGATATCATACAAGAAGATTCCAAGAACTACAATGAAGTTGTCAGGTCTCAAGACAAATACAAATGGATTTTATCTATTATTGAGGAGCTGAACTCACTGGATACGAACAACACTTGGGAACTCATATCTATGCCTGCCAACTCTAGAATTGTAGGCGGCAAGTGGATCTTCAAGAGGAAGGAAAGAATTCTAGGAGTATTACCACATAGGTTCAAAGCTAGGCTAGTAGCAAAAGAATTCACTCAAAATGAATGGGTGGACTACAATGAAATCTTCTCTCTTGTAGTCAAGCATGCATCTATAAGAATAATTCTAGCCATGGTAGCACACCATAACATGGAATTGGAACAGCTGGATGTCAAAACAGTCTTTCTCCATACTGATCTGAATGAAACAATCTTAATGCCACAACCAAATGGCTTTAGGACTCAACGAAATAAGGATTGGGTATGCCTGCTAAAGAGATCACTATTAGGGATAAAGCAATCACCCAGACAATGGTATTTGAGGTTTGATTCATTCATGCTTAAACAAAGTTATGCTATAAGTAATTTTGATAGCTATGTGTATTACAAACAAGTATCATCAACAGCGTACATTTACTTGTTGTTATATGTGGATGACATGCTAATAACATCTAAAAGTATGAAGGAAATAGAAAAATTAAAGAGCCAATTGAAGACATAATTTGAGATGAAGGATGTGGGGCCAACCAAGAGAATTCTTGGAATGGAAATCATTAGAATTTGAGAGCAAGGAAAAATGATAATTTCCCAATAAAGCTATATTGAAAAAGTCCTACATGGGTTCAATATAAGATAATTGCAGCTCACTTCAAACTTTCTTTAGCCTAGTCACCAAACACAAACCAGGAAACATAAGACATGAAGGCAATACCATATGCTAGTGCCATAGGAAGCGTCATGTACGCTATGGTCTGCTCAAGGCCAGACATTTCTCATGTCGTAAGTGTCACAAGCAAACTTATAGGAAATCGAGGGATGAGTCATTGGAAAGCTGTCAAATGGATTCTAAGGTACCTAAAAGGAACTCAAATCATGTGTTTGGAATACAGCAAAAGTTCAGAATCATCAAAACCAGTCCAAAGATTTGTAGACTCTGTTTTTTATGGGGATTTAGATAAAAGAAGATCTTTTACAGGATATGTGTTCACAGTGTTCAACAACACAGTCGGTTCGAAAGCTAATCTTCAACACATAGTGTCATTATCAACAACAAAAGCATAATATGGTGCTCTTGCTGAAGCTATGAAAACAGAAATTTTGTTGAAAGGATTGATCATTGAACTTGGTATTAAACAGGAATATGTGTTGCATAAATTGTGACAGCCAAAGTGTCATTCATTTGAGTAAAAATCAAATGTATCATGAAAGAATCAAGCATATAGACATCAAGCTTCATTTCATCAGGATGTCATTGAAAGAGGTGAGATAAAGGTGGAAAATGTGCACACAAGTGACAATCCAGCTGACATGTTTATAAAATCTGTCACACTTATCAAATTCAGACATTGTTTGAGTTTGCTTAAGATCAATTCCAGAAATTGAGACAGATGACTAAGAGGATCTGACTTGAAGAATCACAAGTTGAAGCTTCTCATTTGGTACCAAGGTGGAGTGGACTCTTAACTTTATATTTTACATAGGTCTTGTCCTTTTCCTATAAATAGGAGGCTTTGGTGGTTCCTTTTTTAAATACAACTCACATACAATTCTATCAAATTATTTATTTACACTCACTATTTCACACTTGATTCCTATATTATTTCTTGAGTTTTTATGATACATTGTTGAGTTGTATTATAGTTGTTTTAATTTGTTTACTATCTACATTATTTAGTTTACTTTCTACTCTTTTTTTTAGTGTGATTTCAAAGAATCTAGGGAGAGATTATCTCGTGTACATGTTTTAAAAGCTTTTTATTAGTTGAACATGTTTTAAAACACTTTTATTATTTGAACGTATTTTAAAGATTTTAGGTGGAACATGTTTTAAAACCCTTTTATTATTTATAAACTCTTAGTGGTTGGTCTTTGAGATTGAAATTGGTCAGTGGATATTATGTGGTTGAACCAAGATAATAATTGAGTGTTCATTTAATTTTTGCCTTTTTTTCTAATATGCAATCCACATACTAACTTGTATGAAAGTTTTTCCCTTTATAAACTTGGTGGAATGATTACAAGATCCTTGAAAATGTATTCTACAACTTGAATATCACACTCCTACCTTTAGTAATCCTTTGCTTTTCTAAAATTGAAGACAACTCTTTCAATTCTTGAACTCTTTTACAACCTTCAATTGTGGAAACTTTTCTTCAACTTGAAGCATTCATCATCGCTGCCTAAAACATAATACTTTAGATGAGAAAAATAATCATTTCTTTTTCTCTTCTTCTGTAGAATATGTTTTCTCACTAATTCCAATAATAAAAGATAAGGATATAACACCTTTGTCTTTCTACAAAATATAATCACCAAGAAATTGAGTTAAAAACATTTGTAATCTCAATTATGAGACCGAGAAATTAGAAGAGATGAATATATGAGTGATACATGAAATGATCTATGTATATATATATATAACATAAATTGATTCATGTATCCTTTGAACCCCCATACTTTAAAATTTAATAGTTATGAATCGATTTTTGACTTGACGAACCAATTCATCATATCTGTAGACGATTTCATGAATCTATTCACACATGAATCGGTCAATGCATTCATACTTCAAATAAATTGGTTCGGTGATCATGTGAATCTATTCATAAATTGGTTTGGTGATCATATGAATCTATTCAGGAATTCTAATGCAATTCTAACATGAACCTATCAATATGCATGATTAGAAACAATTTTTCGAAAGCATCTTGTCAATTTTTAGTAACAACTTTTTTTGAGCTATTTTTTTAGTAATCATTTTTGTTTCCTATAAAGGTATTCAAAAACATCTCGTAAATCATCATATGTAAGTAATAAGTTAAGTTCATCGTCACTTACCTATTCGTTTTACTATTCAGCCATAAATCAAAGATTTATGGTATCATTGTTGTCAGAGATATCTAGTAAGATTCCATCACTTTCTTCCCAAACCATGTAAACTCTTTGGGCCATCCTTTTTACTCTTTGTATTATTATCTTTTCAAGTGTATCTTTACAATACAATGTAAAATCTATTCATAGGACTCAAAAGGTAAGTGAATTATCACATTACGGACCACTGAAAATTAATCCACTAACTATTGGAAGTTATAAGAATGCAGAACACTAACTATTAGACATCCCCTAAAACTTAATAATATTTATTCATAACATACATTATGATAATATCTTAAAAATGGCAACACAATTATATGTCATTCTACTTATTTGTTTACAATGGTCAAACCTAATTTAATATCAAATTCTATTATTTATTCATATTTTATTAGATTTTAATATTTTATATTTTAAACTATATTTTATAGTGGTAAATCAATAAATTATTATTTTTATTATATCCTACGTTTTTCTAATACAATCGAAATTCAAGATAAAGATTTTAATTCAAATTTAAGATAAAGATTTTAAGTCGAGAAACATGTCAATTTTAAGATTAAGTTATTATATCATATTATCTCATTAAATACTGAATTGAGACAAAATATAATAAAATTATCATATTATTTTTTATCTTGCGCATCAACAGTACCTTACCAATTTGAAGCCTAAGACATCACTCACATGCTTAACTCCAACTGAATTTCATATATTGTAGATCATCTAAAAATGCCAATAGTGAGAACGATATCTCAAACACATAATCACATGTATATCTCTATGAATGAAATCTCCGTATATATCTTCAAGTCGAGTCAATGAATTCGTTCACCAAGTAGAATCATTGAGGAAATAACTTAGTTATGATGTATTTGAATATCTTTTATTTTTAAATGCTTTTGCTTTTTGTGGGGATGTTGGATTTGCAAAAATCATGGAGCCGCAACAAGAAATCGAGTTGTCGAATTTAAAATGATCTCTTTTATGGTTTTAGTGGCTGCCAATTACATTACTTGTTGCTTCATAATGTAAAATTACAAAAAATACATATACAGACAGAATACAAGTATTGTATGATGTTTCGTATGAATAACATTTTTTACTTGTTTTGATATGTATGAAAAGAAGAATGATGCACATTTAAGTAAAGCTCAACTATTTGTCGGCACTTTATAGGTAATTATGTCATACTATTGCACGAAAACAAATTCTAAGTCAAAAACAAACAAACAAACTATACTCTTCTTTTAATTTTAGTTTCCTTTCAAAAGCAAACTGTACAAAATATACTATAAATAGATTGATAGAGCACCACGTCATCATAAATTTTCGCTTGCGCTTAAATTTTTCTGTTTTTCATAATCTTTAGTATATAAGTACATATTTAGATAGACGCCGAAATTAATAGAATTAATTATCTATTATGATTTTGACAAAAGTATTTTTTTAGAGTCTCACAAAATCAAAGTGTCCACATTCATTTTTATCGAACTCAAGTCATGTACTAAATTTTCTACTCGTTTTTCTACAAATTGAATTATATTTTTTAGAAACAAGAATCAAAATTTGTTTTATTATTAGTTAATATAATAAGTTTTGAAGATATAAAAGAAAATTGTGAAATACAGATATTTATAGTTTAATAAAATAAGAATAGAGTTGCCTCCACTTCTAAGAAAAGTATAACATTTTTCTTATTATTCATCTATGAGAAGTGAATTAGAGTCATTTAGTTTGTTTATTACGAGACATTAATCAATATAAATATTTTTACACTACGAGAAACTATGAAAATACAGAAGGCTAAAATCTCTAAGACAAAATTCCAAAGAAATAAGACTATCTAAAAGGTCAAATCCTTATTATTTCACTGGTCAGAATATGTTTTCTTCGGTAATGACTTTATTTTAAAATATATATATATTTTCTAGGGTCTAAACCCTTAGACTACACCGAGTGCTAAAGGCTTACAAGGCTTAAAAAATGAACAAACATAAGAAAATAAGAAATGTTGAACCTAGGACTTTGGCTCTCGGAATTCAATATAATAAAAAAGTTAAAAAATGTTTTTTCTAAGGTAATAGCCCTCGAAAATGATAATAAAAAAGAAAAAACTATTTTACATTTGGTTTAAAAACATTGAATTATTTAATTTTTATATAGATAATATAACAAATAATAAATTTATTATTTAATTTATTTTAAAAAAATTATTTTACTAATTTTATATTTAAATAAATATTTATATTATAATAAATTATTTATATTAATGAATTTTATCATATTAGAATATTTAAAATTTATATAATTGATTATAATTTCTTTAAAATAAAAAAATTTATTAAATTATTAAAATTCTAACTAATTAATGAAATTGGGAATTTAAATTATTAGCAAGTTATTTAAATATTTTAATAAGACATAAATTAGACAAATTTGAAAGGAAAAAAAAAAGTATGGCCATGATAAAATATTAAAATTCCAATATTCAAAATAAAACTAAAGGAGAAAATTGTAAAACAAAAAAAGCTAAACCGCATAATAAATTTATTTGATTCATCCTGGTTTAGTTGGTTGTTGCCAAAATTCAATATTTCAATAAAAAAATAATTGTTCATTTTGAAGAATTATGAATTTGATACCATCAAAAGAGGTGTAGATGTCTCGATAGAAGGATGAATAAGCTAAATGGAAGCGTTTGAAGAGGCAGCACCTAAAGAAGTGAAGTCTGAAGAGGCGGTGTTTGAAGAGGTTGTTGCATTGAAAAATTATGATGTAGAGATGACTAATTTAAATATGGTCAATCTTCATATGACGACGTCGACATATTTGATCGATAGTTTCCTCCCTACTGATACTGGGAAAAAGGATATTAGTACAACTGAGGAGGTAGTGGGAACATTTGCTAGTGATAATTATACTGAGGAGGATATTAAGGTTCCATATGCTATTAGTTACTATAAGGCTTAATTGCAGTTTTGGTCCCCTTATTTTAGTTGAATTACGAAAGTAGTCCCCTTATTTTATTTCTCCTCATTTTTTATCCCCAAACATAATTTTGGTCCAAAATTTGATGAAATATCATTTTTTAAAGTCACACTACACCATTTATGATCATAGATTTCATGTACAATTGTTGCACCACGAGATCTTGAGGCATAGTGTGACTAAATAAATGCAAAAAAAAATGAAATTTCATCAAATTTTAGACCAAAATTCTGTTTGAGGGACCAAAACAAGAAAGAAATAAAATGGAGGGACTACTTTCGCGATTCAGCTAAAATAAGGGACCAAAACTGCAATTAAACCTTACTAAAATGAGGAGGATAGGAAGATGGTCGAAATGTATCTTGGTTGTGCTTACGCAACTCCTCCAACACTCTATTATCAAATTGTTGTTGTTTTTCTTCCTCCCTCTTCAAAATGGCCTCAATGTTTTGTTGCATCGAATCCTCATGTATATGCTACATTTGATCCATCTAAAGCCACAACCTTCCTATTTAAGCATGCTAAGCAGGTGAGATCGAACAGTACTAGAGTAACTTGATGAAGAATCATAGGGCCTTCCACGTGATCCTTTTTCATGGTGCTCAACAAGACACCAAAACCATAAACACGACCTCTAACATGTCTTCTAGTATCCTCCACCTACTTGTTGCGCTCAATGCGTCTTATCTCCTCTGCATCAGGATGACTTAAGATGAAGATTCGCAAATGTCGCATGAACTCCATCTATAGTGCACTTATAATTTTCCTGCAAAAAAAAAATTAAAATTAACATATCTTCATATTAAAGAAATTGTAATAAAAGTTAATTACATGCATGTATTATTCAAATTTTTCAAAAACATTCATTTTAATAAAAATAACTTAATTTACAAGACAAAATAAAATATGTTAAATAAATAAAGTAATTATACTATTCGGTGTTGAATTTCGGCCATAGAAATGCAACTTCCACCATTGTTTGATGCTATTTTCCCTATGTTTGAGTGTAATGGTAATAACATTGTCATATTCTACAAAAATAAAGTAATTATAATAAATTAGTACATAAGTATACAAAATTAATAATAAAACTTTTTTTATAAGAACAAAAAAAAAAAGTAATAAATTAATTAATACTTACCTGTTACCATGACATCCAATGATAATCCAACCTAAGTAATCTACACATACCACGATGGGATCATTAGGCTCTTCTAGATCATCCATCTCATCATCTCCAGATATTGGTGGTAGAACAATAATATTATCACGATCATCTGTCTGATCATCAATTGCCTCATGAGGCTGTTTGGACGTCAACGTCTATGGTGGAAGCACCAAAGTAGGGTCATTAGTAATCCGACGAGTCATACGACGACGAAACATAACTAGCTTCCCTTTATCTTCTCTACCACCAGTTGGTAAAGTGGATTAGATGATCCTCCTCACCTTGAAACCAGTTTGTATGTATATATTACATCAATTGTCATGCATAAAAAAAAAAAGTACATTTTATAAAATTAAGTACATTATAAATTATTATCATTCATCTTCATGCGAATCATCATCAAAACTATTATGATAAGAACCCAACTCAACATCTTCTTCATGAACTTCTTCACCGACGTTTGGTAAATCATTACACATGCTACTTAATTGCTCAACTTCTATCACATTGTGTAAATTAGACATTTCATCCATCTGATATGCTTGCTATTCCAACTCAAGATCATCCGTTTCAATTCAACTCTTTGGTTTTGTCTTTATTGTGATACACCGACCCTATTTGTCCAATTGTATTAAAGGATATTGAATATAGTACATTTGTCTAACATTTGGAGACATCTAAAAGGGTTAAAGAATGAATGTTATTTTTCTAGGTAGAGACATAAGTAATAGGAGCTATGATCAATTCTTTCTTGTCAAAGAATGTAAGTTCTTTTTCTAGTATAACTGATTTTTCATGTTGCATATGGGATCTTGAGTTGATTTCAACATCTTTTTCTGTTGAAGATTTCATTTATTTGTTCTTGAAATAATGGGGGTTTTGAAATTGAGAATGAGAGAAATTGAATGTTAATTATAGTTTTCTATTTCATTTATGTTAATTATAGTTTTCTATTGAACTGAAAGATTGAGTATTGAATGTTTTTGGAGTGCCTAGAGTTAACTGTTTATATAGTCTCTCAACATTGTAATTCGATTATGCCTGTAATTTTCCATTGAACATTCTATATTGACTCTGTCTAGAACTTCCTATAACTGAAACTGCCCTCTGTCTAGAACTTCCTTTGACTAAGACTTATGTTTGTCTTAAACTTCCTCTGACTAAAACTTCCCTCTGTCTGAAACTTTATGTGATTGAAACTTCTCTCTAATTGGAACTCCCTATGACTGATGTTTCCCTCTCTAGAACTTCCTCAAACTAAGACTTCTCTTGTTATGGAACTTCCTCTGATCATTAATTCCCTCTAATGGGGACTTTCCTATGACTGAGACTTATCTCTGACATAGATTTTCCTCTGACCTAGAACTAACTTTATTTTAAGGTAATCATGTTAAAGATGGTCAATTAAATTGAAATTGGATTGATAATGAGAAATTATTGATGAACATAATGTCATGATATGCATTGTTTTGATTGAAAATTTTATGATGGGATACGAGGATGTTTCAATAATGAAACATCAATAAGGGAAGAGCAATTGGGATGCCAGTTGTGATCATGGCAAAGACCTGCCTCACTGAGATTATTATCTCACCCCACATTTTTTATGTATTATAGCAAATAAGAAGACTTGAGCACAAACTCAGAGTGAATAGATGACAATGTTCTGTTATTAAGATGTATTATATTTTGTATAATGGCACTTTAGATGATGTTTTGTAAACAATATTGTGTGTAATTACAATATTATTTAATGCATGTATCTTATTGGAACCTATAAGATTGCCTCTGAAACACTAAGATGTATGTTTTTATTATCATTTTCGAGATACATGATAATGAGTATTACAAAGCTTTTGATACATTCCTTTCATTAGTATGTCCACAATGTTAGACATAGAGTTAACCTATATACCTTTATTCAATGAATCAAACCGGTTACAATAAAACAACACTACTTTTTTTTATTATAATCTAAAGTAGTGTAACATATTTCGTAAATATGTTGAATCGTGTCGTAGAATTCACCTTCCCCATTTTCAATAACACCATTCATGCACACTCTACTGTTTATTGTTTATTTCCCTTAAGTCCAAGATTGTGTATGAAATATGTACCGATTGCCATAGTAAGTGTGCCATGATTTTAACGATGAATCAAGGTCATGAGATAAGTTCATCAAGTGTTGGTTGAAAGGAGTTGGAGGCGAGGGATAAACTCACTGTTGAAACCATTATGGAAAATTTGAATGTATAAGAGCAAAAGCCTGTAGATAACTTATTTGCTCAAAAAGTCAAAAAAATTCCTTAATATTAAAAAATTATTAAGAAGAAGGTAGAAAAATGGGCGAGAGCTTGAGCTCTCGAAAATGTTAACAGAACTTTGCTAATAGCGACAGCTAGGGCACTCAGCCAATGAGAGTGTCAATATCGAGGGCCTTAGCCATAGCAAATGTTAAATTTTAAAATTAAAAAATCTCCCTTCAAACTTTGGACTGAGTGCTACAACCCTCATTAATGTAGATGAGACATTACAAAGGGTTATGATCCTTGCCAAAGCCACACATTTATGTATTCCTATGACTTTAGCCCTCGAAAATTCATTTGGGGTTGTTTATAGGGTTTAGGCCCACTAAAATGCCATTGGATCTCTTAATGACATTTCGAGAGCTAAAAAGCCTAACTATTTTCTGAGGGCTAAAAAGCCTTACGAGTGACCCTCAGTATATCTTGATATTCTTGTAGTGTTAGAACTCTCATTTTGTACTTCAGATATTCAATATTCACTTTCCATAATAATGAGGTAGATTCACATCAATACTTTCTTCTCTACATTTTTCTTATTCCTTGATCGACGTGCAGTCACCATCAATCTCATTTTCACATCACAAGCAAAATGATTAACTAGGTAGATTCATTATGATCATGTTAAATACAAGTGGTTGGTGTACAGTGTGTGCTTGTGAGTGTTGTAAATTTTAGAGTACTGATATTGGTTCCTATCTATAAAGTATTAGCTAGATATGTTAATTAAATTGAATTCTTAAAATAATGCATAACTAATTTAGCAATATTAGAGTGTATAAGTACATTGTATTAGTTAAACTAATACTTTAAACGGTTGAAATAGGGCCAACTATTTTATCACATGAATATATTTCTCTAAAGTTTGAGATAATAGTTTTACAACTGTTGTTCATCTCATTAGTATACTTTCTTCATTTGCATTTCATTCAAACATCTCTTTTTATGTTCTTTTTCATACTCATTCTTATTATAAATATTGAAAAGTGTTTACTTATGTTTGCTACCCAAATTTAAGAGCTTATAACTAATAGAAGTTTCAATTAAGATCTAATGAGTCTGTCTACTTAGGCATTTCTATGCATAAAGGTCATAAATTCCTTTCTCTTAAAGACATAATATTTATTTCTAAAAATGTGGTATTTAACAACGTTCAATTTCTTTATGTATCTATTTGCTCTCCTACTATTAAACATGCTCAATGTGGATATCATAGTTTTACAGCCATGATACCTAGATTGTTTTCAAACAATCAAAATCTAAATATCTATAACATTCCAAGTCTTCTTCACCTCTGTAATGTAATACTCCATTTGATGCTACTCATATCATTGACTTTCACTTAAACAATTTCTCTCGTGAAATTACTGATATTCCATCTTTATCAACTACTATACTACATCAACATTATGACACCATACACACATTCCAACCAAACCAACAAATTCAAACTTCGGATACAATTGTTCATGTTCCCAAACCAAGAACCAAACAAAAGCATATTCAACTTTCTCATTCTATGATCACCCATACAAAAACAAGCAAATTAAAACCAAAAGTGTTCCTCCGTCGTATCTAACTAGCAATTTTTGAACAAGCTATTTCAAATCTAGATTGATTTAGTGCAATGAAAATAGAGTTTCAAGCACTAATCCACAATAAAACTTGGTCTCTTTCCCCCTTACCACCATAAAAAAAAAAAAACCATTGGATGCAAGTTGATTTTCAAAATAAAAGAGAATCCAAATGGCAATCTGAACAACACAAAGTCATACTTGTTGCCAAGGGATTTCTTCAAACTCAAGGCATTGATTTCAACTAGAAATTCTCACCTATTGTCAAGTCTATCACAACAAGAATCGTTCTTACCTTGGCACTCACCCACAATTGAGACATTCAACAAATATATATCAACAATGCTTTTCTAAATGGCATTCTTCATTAAAAGGTATACAATTTTCAACCTCAAGGATTTGATTCCTAAAATAAGTATATTACTTACAAGCTTCACAAGTCACTCTATGGACTTTAACAAGCCCTAACGAATTGGTTTGAGACTTTCACAACTATCTTACTTTCCTTTGGCGTTATTACAAGAAAATGTGACTCATTTCTACTCATGTACAAAATAGCATATCTCATATTATTGTTGCAACCACCTTAAGCTTGATGTGAGAACATTAGAGTACATATGTACATCGTATTTGTTAGTTATACATTTCCTAAGTAATTTCTATTTTACCAATTGTGTAGCTATCTTTCCCTTGTATCGATTTTTCTATATATATCCACACTAGTTTCTATCTTGTATTTCTTAATTGAGTAATCATAATGATACAAACATAATTTGTTCATAAAACCTTCTTGTAATACTTCTAGCAACCAATCACAAATTTTATATTTCAATAGAAATATAAATGATAACATCGAGAATGTGCTCGTCCAGCCTTGTGTTTCTTTTGGTTTAGATATTGTGATAGAGTGAGGTTGTTTTGTTAGATTCATAGGTAGCTACTTATGTAGGTTAAAATCATATGTTGCATTGGTAGAAAACATTTACTAAACAATTTTTAGTGCAATCATCTTTTTTTTTTATTAATTTAAGACAAGGAGTTTGTGGATTTGCCACTTTGTATCTTTTGTTGGATTTAATTTAATTGTTTTTTGCCATCTTACTTTTTATGAAGAGTTTTGTAATTTTGTGCATTTGGACACATTTTTTTGTTCTAGCATGGTATCTTATACTAGCTATTATTAGCACTACAACAAAAACCCACTTTTACCAACAATTATTTAGTGACCATAGACTAAACATTTGTAATGCCTTGTATAAATTAAATCTTCTACGACTAATAACTACTTGTCGGTTTTAAGTTATTTTCCAGTGACCATTATGAGTTTTCCTTGCTCAAGTGCTCTTATTATTTCATTTCCCTTCCTTTCTTGTTGTTGCACCCAAATATAACTTTCACAAAGATAGTAATCATAAGCAACAAAATTTCTTCTTCCTTTCAAATATTTTTCCCTTAAGTTTAATCATAAGTGAAAATTCATCAACATTTTATGTATAATGTTTTGTTCATCAATTACAACTTACATTAGTTGCTAAAGATTATTTTGAAGTTTGCGCTATTTCTAACTTAGTGTCTATTTTAATGCAGGTTGTTGGGGGTTCTTGCAAATGATATGACATGCTTCGTGAAATACAAACAAAAACTATAAGGGAAGCATTGGGAAGAGGAGAAAGTGCTAATGGGCAATGTATGAATTAAGAAACTAGTCTAAAACGAGCAGCTGATACTTGTTGGAGTTCTCATTTTGCAACTTGTCTAATTTGATATTGATGAATGATTTTGTAATTGAAATTTTTGAAAAATGTTCAACATCGAAAACATAACAAAAAATGAAGCAAATGGTTGCACACTTTGAGGAATAATTTTGATTTTGCACTAATATTGCATTTGATGAAAAATGTCTTGGGTATTTCAGATGAATTGTCACAGACATTACAAAGAAAATATAAAGATATTATCAATGTTATGAACTTGGTTAACATCACAAAGCATCAGTTACAGGTTCTAAGAGATGGTGGATGAGAATATCTAATGGATGAGGTAAATTTATTTTGCAATAAGCATGACATTTACATTCCAAATGTAAAGTATATACTTTTCTGGAAGCTCAAGGTGAAGAAGTAATGTTGAATCTATCTCAATAGAGAACCATTATAGTATTGAATTGTTTTATATTATTGTGGACATGTAACTTCAGAAACTTATCAATTGTTTTAACGGGACAAATAGTTGGTTGTTCATTTGTATGACTTATTTCAGTCCAAGTAACTTGTTCTCCACTTTTGACGAGGAAAAATTGATTGAACTTGCAAGTTTTTATCAACGGGAAATTTTGTCCAAATAGTTTGGTGATACTTGATAGTTAACTTGAGACTTATATCATTAATATGTGAAATAATTTTGAATTTGCATCTTTAAAAGGAATTGATAATCTTTCAAAATAATTGGCTGACACTAAAGAATATTGCTGATCCATTAAATTATCAGCTTTTGAACTTTACAATGATTTTTCCCTTTGCCACAACAAACCGTTAAACAATCTTTTTTTTTTCTATGAAGATTGGAAACACTAGATTACGTAATCGAATGATGGATAAATAGATGAATGATTATCTGATGACTTATATTGAGAATGATGCGTTTCGCGACATTGATTATTATTCAACAATTTTAGAACATGAAATCGTGTATAAGACAATTATAAAGCATTAAGCAATTTTTGTAGTACAACGTAAATTGAGTACATTGTAATTTTTTGAGTATCTTAATTTTATAGACATGATTATAATTAATAATTAAAATTTAATATTTTGCATCCCTAGAATAGGATCCTGGACCTGCTACCGATTGTTGTTAAAAAATTTAGTGACACTTAATACACCAACTATATATTAATTGCCGGTTAAAGTTTTAGTGGCTATTTATACTATCACTAAAAGTGTTTTTTTTTTTGTTGTATTATAGTCGTTAAAATCTTTTTTTTATAAAAATGTTTAGTTTACATACCATATAAGTTCAATTCATATGGTAAAAGACTCTTCCATATCCCAAACAGAGGAATATCTTGCATCATAGACACTAATTCCCTCGTCGTCAATTTCGTAGATGCCAAAAAAAATATGGTAAAAGATTATGGGAACATAGCCTCAGAACTAGGGACTAGTCTCTCACGATGTGTTGAACCACAGTTTGAATCATTTGCCGAGAGAAGTGTCTCTATTTATTTCCAATGTGAAACTTGGATTTTTTGTCCAATATACCCCTTCATGTTCAACACTATTGGACTTGGTGCGTGTATATAAATGATAGGTGGCTCGGTTGATAAACTCTGATGCGATCTTAGAATTTTAAATTGGGTATAACTCATACTCACAAAAACCAGTTTATAAAGTGAGTCACTCTTTATAGACTCTTTTAAAGTTATATCTATTTTCAATGTGGAACTTAAATTTCTTTTCAAATTAATATCTCCAACAAAATCACCTCCAATAAAAAAAAACTGATGGATAACAAATGTGTTTAGCTTAATTATAAACAAAAAATCATAATTCACACTTTATATGGCCATAAAGACTATTAGTTTGTTTTTTACTATATATATTATAGTTACAAATTATTTATTAATTCGGTTAAATTGTGTTTTTGTCCTTTAAATTATTTTTAGGTTTCATATAGCTGTATTTGTTCCATTTTAGTCTCTTGTATTATAAATGTTAACATTTTTAATCCCTCAAATTATTTTTATCTCTTTTAGTCTTTTAAATTATAAACATCAAACAATATAAAAATTATTTAATTTGTATACATAATCAGTATAAAGATTTATTATATTGTAATTAATTATAATCAAAATATTTAAATTTAATTGTAATACATCTTAAATCATACATATAATATTAATCGATGAAATTTGTTCATTATGTTAAACTTCTTAATCTAATAATGAATCAAAATTAAAAATAATATAATTATAAAGAGAACCACACCTGTTTAGAAATGAAATTGATCCCACATTGAGATGAAAAAAAGAATAATTATTTTTTATATATTTTTTTAATAAAAACATTATTCTTAATATCGTATTTCTATCAATGAGAAAGACATAAATTTTCTTCATAAAAAATAATATTATTTAAGATATATCACATACTATATATAAATATTTATTTTTAGTAAAAATGAAATTCATCGCATTACAAAATTCAATATATTCAGTTAAATTCAACTCAATTGATAAAGTTTTAATTATTATTTTATTATAATATATCTATATCTTACGCTTACAAAAATAGGAGAAGGCGCGTGAGAGGGAAGGGGAATATCTTCCACGTGTCGACCTAATAAGTTTGACATCCAGCTGTAGAGTACCTTTTGCACTCTTCAAAAAAGAAACTCCAGCTATTTACCGTACACCTCTCGCATACTATCGTTTCCCCTTTTTCCTTCTCTTCTCTCAACACAAATAATAATAATAATAATACTCGCGAGTTTTTGACTACAGAATATCGCGGGATATTCGAGGAACGCCGTTATTTTTTGTTACCGGTAATTGCAAGTAACTAACGAATTAAGTGCGTGCTTGCCGGTATTTATTGGGACATCCTTCCTCATCCGCGGTCTAAGCGCACAGGTCATCAACCATGGGTTTACTTAAACACCGTGTTTACCGGATTTTGCCGGTTAATTATTTAATTAGCAAAACCATAAAGAGTTATTAAATTCTTAAACTTGAAGGATTTCCACATTACATCTAGACTCTTTGTAAATATTAAAGTAATTTTATAAAGTTATTAAAGTAATTTCTGTATAAGTTTTTCTATTTTAACACTTTGTAAATATTAAATTCTATAAATTCAACAATTAAATTAATAGTCTCTATTAAATAGATCAATTATATAAATTTTTTTAAAAATTAATATTATTATTAATTTTATTTAATTAAAAATTTAGAGTGAAAAGATAATACTCTTAGATAGAAAAAAATTTAAGTTTTAACATCTGTCTTTTTAGTTTTTTTTTTAATTCGATGAATTTAATTTTTATTTTTTTTATTTTTCTTTATGAAACTGCTGAATTTAATATTTATCTTTTTTTTTAATTAAAAACAATATTTATATCTTTATTGGTAGTTAAATCATTAGAGTTATATTATATGTTACTTGATTAAGTAAATTCAATTTAATGCATGATATATTTTTTAAAATATAAATAAAATATTAACTATAAAATTTATAGTTACAAAATTATAATTTTTAATATACATAATTATTAACATAATATAAATATATTTAACAGTTAAATTGATAAGTTATTAATGCAGTAATTCAAGCAAATTTTATTCATAGAGTAAAAGAATCGCCACCCATATTTATTTATTTATTTTATTTTTTCAGATTGATTGTGCAACGGATTTGATTGAACACAAGTGGGCTTCAGAATTGTTTCGCCCTCTTTGTGCAATTGTGCCAAAAGAACAGCCTGTGCAAGTTTGCATTTTAATAAATAAATCCAATGTTTATATGTATACGTGTGTGTATCTTTTTTTCCTTAATAAAAAAATTTGATATTTTGACATGTTGGTTCATGGGATTTTCGTTAAACAGTTGAACTAGGATTGGCCAATCCAATATGAGACAATGGATATAGGATTTGTCATTATTCCATAATTTTCGATCTTATGCCCCTATGTAAGATATGGTCTACTAGTGAGTAATACACAACTCTTTCCATCTCTTATTTATATAAGTAATAAAAACAAATTAACCTTGTCTCAAAAACAAGTTTAACATTAGTGGTCTCAACCCTAAATAACATTCCCAGTAAAAAATAAACCATAAATAAGATTCAATTATTTTTACTTAATATGATTATTATTTATTATTATTATTCTAAAAAAAATCAATGAATTCAAGTTAGATTGATCACTCACTTTTTTTATAAAGAATATCATTTCGACTATAAGTGTTAGGACAATTCAAAAAGGGAAGAATGATTAAGCACTTATAATACAACTACAAAGCAATTTGATGTGACTCCATAATATATGCAGTCCTTTTATGTTGCACATGTATATTCCATTCTATCCGTTAATCCTTTCTAATATGTTATGGTGTTCACTCGTGATTAAGAAATTTGGCAAGTAATTTCCATTCAAATTGTGTATTATATCCTAAATCACCTCCCTTTTTTCCTTTAAATTTCCATATTTTATTTATTTTTTAATTTAATTTGTATCATTGACCTTCTAAATTGTTTTATATGTGCAAGTAATTATATGCCACAATTTAGACTGTGTAAAACTTTTTTAAACATACGTCCAATTAAATTATACTTTGGTACACATTTTTTTATTACTTTATAAATTATCTCCACAAAAATCTACTATAAAAATTGTTACGTTTAAAATGAAAGTCTCGCTTGACTTAATTATTGGGCGGAAGAGGAGGCTATACCGTGACCATAAATGCATGGAAGTTGTATGCTTTGACATGTTATAAATATTTTAGATTTTCAGATTAGAAGAAAAAATGAAAAAAAACAAAAAGAGAGAGTTGAATCCAAAATGTTGCACATTCCCTATTTGACCCTCAAGATTTATATAAAATTACTCCCTTATCCTCCTAGTCACAAAAACAAACCCAGCTTGACATGTGCTAATGCCTCTATATATACATCATCTCTCATGTTTTCAACTCACGCCCAACACACTCTATCTTCCTTCTTTCTAAACAAGTTTTGTATTACCGTATTTCTCTTGTTCTCTCTTTCCAATCACACCAAAATCTTGTGTTTCTAATTTCTCATTCTCATTTCATAACAAACATACACACACACACACACACCATGCCTGAGGCACCTAAAGACTACAACCTTGTTGAACAGAACAAAAAAATCCTCGAGTTCATTGAGGATGTTACTTTAAACGCTGACCAAGTCCAACAAAAAGTCCTCTCAGAAATCCTCTCTCGCAATGCTAACGTTGAGTATCTTAAACGATATGGTCTCAATGGTCACACAGACCGTGACACCTTCAAAAAAATCTTGCCTGTTATTTCCTATGAAGATATTCAAACTGATATCAACCGCATCGCCAATGGTGACACCTCACCAATCCTTTGCTCCAAACCCATTTCTGAATTTCTCACTAGGTCTGCCTCTATATACATACATGTATATTATTATATTATATCTATAAATATTTTCTTTTTCGTTTATTTTTAATATTTACTACTAGAGGAGAAAAAAATAACAAAAACTCAACATTATTTTTTCTGGGTTTTCTTTTCTTTCTTTAACGGATAAATGCATGTTTGAATTGACATCGAAGATTATAAAATCCCGGTGGACTACTGTAATTTTGGCAAAAACTGTATTTTGTGTAAGTTTTATATCATAGTAGGTTTGTTAGAGTCACGATAAGTTTAACAAATCTATTATGATAGTAAACATATAAAAAATACAATTGTTGCCAAACTTTTGTAAAATCATGACAATTTGTTGTATCAAACATACACAAATTTCAACCAAAATCAGGATATCATTATGATTTTGACAAACTGAGTGTTGATTGAAAATACATTAAGTACATATTTATGAATTAAGATGGCTAAGTAGAAACAATATTAATTTTTGATTTTATTTGTTTTGCAGTTCTGGGACTTCAGGAGGTGAGAGAAAGCTGATGCCAACAATTGAAGAAGAGTTGGCGAGAAGGAGTTTGTTGTATAGTTTATTGATGCCAGTGATGAGCCAGTTTGTTCCTGGTTTAGAAAAAGGGAAAGGAATGTACCTAATGTTTATAAAATCTGAGGCTAAAACACCTGGAGGTATTGTAGCTAGGCCAGTTTTAACTAGCTATTACAAAAGTTCCCATTTTAGAGATAGACCTTATGACCCTTACACAAACTACACTAGCCCAAATGAAACTGTCCTCTGTCCTGATTCCTACCAAAGCATGTATTCACAACTGCTTTGTGGTCTTTGTCAAAACAAAGAGGTTTTAAGGGTTGGTGCTGTTTTTGCCTCTGGTTTCATAAGGGCTATTAGGTTCCTTGAAAAACATTGGACTCTTCTTGTCAATGATATTAGAACAGGTACTGTTAACCCTTTAATCACTGATTCTTCAGTGAGAGATTCTGTTATGAAGATCCTTAAACCTGATCCTAAACTTGCTGATTTTATTCAAACTGAGTGTAGTGAGAGTTCTTGGCAGGGGATAATTACTAGGTTGTGGCCTAATACTAAGTATGTTGATGTTATTGTGACAGGAACAATGTCACAGTATATTCCTATATTGGATCATTATAGTAATGGATTACCACTTGTTTGTACTATGTATGCTTCTAGTGAATGTTACTTTGGTGTTAACCTTAACCCTCTTTGTCAACCTAGTGAAGTTTCTTATACACTTATACCTACCATGTGTTACTTTGAGTTTTTACCTGTTAATAGAAGTAATGGTGTCACTGATTCTCTTCATACACCTAGATCACTTAATGAGAAAGAGCAACAAGAGTTGGTTGAACTTGTTGATGTCAAACTTGGTCAAGAATATGAACTTGTTGTCACTACTTATGCTGGTAAGATTCTTCATGTCACTTTCATCTTAACATTGTTATATTATCTGATATTATGCACTTTTGGAACCTCAATTGCATAATTGTCACTTTCATTTTAACATTGTAATATTATGTGATAATGTCTTTAGCCACCTCAATTGTGATCATTAGTACTAAAAAAGTTCAAATAACGACGGAAATAGAGATGCAAAAAAAGGCAAAATCTGTCTATAATTCTGTCTCACCAAATTTAGTGTCTTTATTTTTTTGGTTCTAATTTTCGTCATTATTTCAACTTTTTCTAGTAGTGTTTCTGGTTGCAATTGCCAATATATCAAAAACCTTGATGTTGTGGTCTAAGAACTATTTTTCAAAAACTTTGGACATTATCATGATTATGATATGCTGCTGTTTACACAGATTTGGAACAGAACATGAGTTATGTTTTTGCTGATTCATTTGCGTTTGGCAATGGCAATTTTTTCGCAGGACTATATCGTTATCGGGTAGGCGATGTGCTGAAAGTAGCAGGATTCAAGAACAAAGCACCACAATTCAACTTTGTATGCAGAAAAAACGTTGTGTTAAGCATTGATTCAGACAAAACTGATGAAGTTGAGCTTCAAAATGCAATGTCAAATGCAATGACACATTTAGTACCCTTCGACGCAACCGTTTCAGAATACACAAGCTATGCAGACACCACAACAATCCCAGGCCACTATGTCCTATACTGGGAACTCACCTTAAACGGATCAACACCAATTCCACCTTGTGTTTTTGAAGATTGCTGCCTAACAATAGAAGAGTCTCTCAACAGCGTTTATCGACAAGGCCGCGTCTCAGACAAATCAATAGGTCCACTTGAGATAAAGATTGTGGAACAGGGCACATTTGATAAGCTTATGGATTATGCAATTAGTTTAGGTGCATCAATAAATCAGTACAAGACACCAAGGTGTGTGAAGTTTGCACCTGTTGTTGAGCTCTTGAACTCAAGGGTAATGTCAAGCTATTTTAGTCCTAAGTGTCCAAAATGGGTTCCTGGTCACAAACAATGGATCAATCAGAATTGAATAATCATAAGAATCTTAAAAAGGGTCTCTACATTATTATTATTATGTGGTTGGTAGCTTTTCATTAAGGTTCATGTGAACTGTTTTTATGGAAATTATGTTAGTGAGAAGAAGAAAATTTAATTACTCTTTTTTAGGTTAATTTTCATGTCTAAACTCTTGTTAATTTAGTTTCTTTCTTCTCTCTCACTTTTTTTTTTAGTTTTTGTTATGAGTAACTTGGATAGTGAACTGAACCTAGCCACTGTAAAAAGCAATTCCTGTTTGAAAGAAAGCTGTTTTGCCTTTCTTTTTTATTAGTATAAAGTAAATGAGCATTTTTATTTTTATTTATTTCTTAAAACTTTATAGAACTCATAATTATGAATCATTATCTATTGGTTTTGTGAAGTGTCATAGGTCTTATTTTGGTATAACAGCAACAACAAAAGACATGATTTCTTAACACCTTTCTTTTTCTATAGTTTTTTGTGGAAAAAGCATAACAACTTTTTTCCCTAACAATGTCCACTATTTAATGTTCAACTAACAAATCATAACGTAATTAATTAAAAAATGAACAAGCAAAATTATCCTGTTTTCACTGAGTGACCAAGGCTATTTTGGAAACAAAAATTTGCAATTTGATTAAGACGTGTCTGCTAATAATTTTGTTGTCAGCAATTAATTCTACTTGGTGGATAAATCTAGTGTCAAAATTATCGATTAGCCCCTCTCAGCACTTTGTGATGGCAAATAATGAATCCAAATTCTCTTTCTTGAGAGTCTATTTTAACAAATAGTTGTTTTTGTTAGATTCTGTCACTAAATCAAGGAACTAACTAAATCAAGTTTTAGCAGTAGCAACATATAATGCTAATTCAATTATCACCCATCCCTTTACATCTTTACATCCAACACTATCAAAGTTTAAATCACAGTAATTTTTCAAAAATAAAAAAAAGTTTTGAATTGCAGTCATTGATATTGTATTGAATTGTTGTAAAATACAACTGAAAAAGTCTCAATTGGTCACTCAAGGAACTTTAATATTAATAATATTCAATATTGTGTCGAATGAGAGATTCAAATCAAATTTTACTATTTCATCTAAGTGATGTTGGGTATTTTTATATTTTACTTTAATTTTTTATTATAAATTTAAAGTGTATTTTGAAGGATCAAATATATATTTTAGTGATTGAGAGTTGATAATAACATATTTATTATATATTAAAAATAAAATAGAAATGATGTGAGTTAAAATATTAATAACCAATTATAATATATTGTACAGGTAAAAAATAAATTCACACCACAATCAATAGCATCCTCGACCACATCCGCAATTTAAAACCATAAGTGGAATACAATCAAAATCTCAATCTCTTGGTCACACAATGACCTCTATTATTGTACATTTTGTCAAATGGCCGATGAAACCTCTGTTGTAGACTCACTACGGTCCCAAAAATTATCGTTATAAAAAATCTTAATATTTAGTGTGAAATTTCCGACTTAAAAAATAAATAAAAAAATATCTGACCACATTGCCCCCACTACGAGCCAACAAAAAGACCAACGCAATCAATTTTCAGGCAATTAAACTGTGGAGAATCAAAAGACTAGTCAAGGAACGAGGATGCGTGCAACGCCAAGAAAATTTTGGATTGGTGTGAGTAGTTTGAAGATAAGAAAGAATCAGTGCAAATGTGCAATCAGAGTGATGTTCCCTCTACACTTTATATTCTAATTTGAAAAGACAAAAAAAAAATAGTTTGTTTTATTTAATTAAATAATAATTAATTTTAAAAAGGAATATAAAACAGTGTTGAAGGGTGTGTCAGACAAATTATGCAGTGAAGACAACCCAGAAGAAAGAGACAAGAATATTTTTTGAGAGACAAAATTGTGTTCGGCTCAGATTGATAAAGCAGCAAAAAGCACTTAGTGTTGCAATGTGTGACAAAGGAGATAAGGTTCGTACAATGTTGCAGTGTGTGTGCTGAATTAGTGTAAGCACAAAATGTATCTCATGTGTTGTCTTCTTTATGGTTTACCATTTCTGTTCTGTATGTACATTCATTAAGTAAAAGAAATATTCAAATGTAGGTATGACACAAATAATTTTCACCAAATCGCGGTTGTTTCAATTTTAGTGTTGATTATTGCAATGGGCAGTTTTTACACTTAAAAATTTGTCATATCCTAAACCTATGCAATCAATTTGTAGTGAAGGTTCTTTTTATATTTGACAAAATTGGTAAGGGAGGCTAACAGAAAAGAGAACGATAATGTTAGATATGATACCATACATAAATAATAAAGAGCTTTTGTATAATAATGATAATAAGTTTGAAAGTAAAAAAGACAAGTCTAGCTAAGGGAAGATGAACAAATTAGTTCAGACTCCTTCCGACTTTATTTATAAACAAATTTATTTTATTTTATAAATATAAAGAAATTAATTATAATTACTAAAATATCATTTTTTTATATAATAATTATCACATTAAATTTTTATTAGAGCTATACAACCATCTTAGAAAATAGGAGAATATTTATTTATAAAGGGTATTTTTGACGTGATGAGTTGAATTTAGTGCGTTTTGCTTATATTTGAGACAAAAAATTATCATGATTTTTTTTCTTCTTATAAATAAAATCATAGAGAGGATATATTATAATGATGATATTTTGAATCTTCCTAACAATGTGATTTTTTTGTTGGTGTAAAACTTGTCCAATACGATAATTTTTAGTGTCGTTTTTTTATGTATTATAAATAAATTAAATATATTTTTGATTTATTTCTAAGGTTTATTTTTGTTTGAGGTGTAATTATTTTTACAATTAAATTAATTTTATTATGAAGTAATAAAATTTTCATCAAAATTTTAAAAGAAATTTTGTAACATTTTGGACAGTCAAGAAAATTTTACTCGATGATAAAATTTTAAAACGAAATATTTTTTCAATAAAGAATGTATTTCGGACTTCTTTCGAGGGATTTGTATGCTTATATCCTTTTTTTTATTTTTTATTCCCCAAATACCCTACTCTGAAACAATATTCCCTGAATGCCCTACTTTTTCGTTCCAACAGGAAGTCGTTCCCT
>NC_021166.2:28129490-28149058 GCF_000331145.2 Cicer arietinum
AATAAACAAAATTTAAAAAAAAAAAAAAAAAAAAAAAATCCCAGTGGGAGGTCGCTTCCCTGGGAAACGACCCCCTATTAGCATAAAAAAAATTCCTCTTCAGGAGGTCGCTTCCCCAGGGAACGACTTTCTGTTGGAATGAAAAAGTAGGGCATTCAGAGAATATTGTTTCAGAGTAGGGTATTTGGAGAATAAAAAATAAAAAAAAGGATATAAGCATCTTTTTTCCTTCTTTCGATGGTTTGTGATTTAATTTGAGATAAAATTATATAGAATTAGTGTAATATTAAACTAGATAGCTTTATAGTAGGTGCTGTTTACTTTTTGTGTCTTATATGAGAATTATTCTAGTTACAATTGGTTGTACTACCTGAATTAGGACTCAAAGACATACCTTTTATTATTCAATTTAACAATATATGTGTATTAATTGAGTTAGAATTCAAAGACATACTTTCTACTATTTTTATCTGTTATTAAAGTGATATTATTTCACTAAAATAAAATTATATTATTAATCTTTTAGATAATACTACATTTTTCCTTAATTATAAACATCATTTCAGAAAATAAGTTGTCACATATTAGAAACACCTTTTTAAGTTATACTAGATGCATTTATTATTATTTTTAAAATATACCCCTTATTAATACTATTGATTTATTTAGAAAAATAAAAAGTAAAATTAAATACATTCATGTATAAAGGGTATTTTTGTAACATCTACACATTAAATTCACTACCTATTTTTTTATTTATTTTTAATATATGTGAAAGGCAATGGAAGCTTATAATTAAGGACAAAGATATATTATGTTCTTGAAATTTTGTAAAAAAAACATATAAGAAAGTTTTGCCATATTTTGAAATGTTAGATAAATTTTACTCGACAAACAAAATTTAAACGAATTCTGAATTCGACAAAAATTGAAATGTAGCTTGTAATAATATTCTTTGTTAGAATTAAACTAAGTTTATAAACTAAGTTTATGAATCAATGACAAAATCAGGTGTATGCTCTCTCATGCAAAATTATTGAAAGGTTTTTGGGGTAAAACGATTAAAATTATAGTAGATTTGATCAACATTTATCCTTCTATTCCACTTGAAGGTCATGTTCCAAGCATAGTATTGTCAGAGATAGATGTATCCTTATGGTTATTTAAGAGTGTTTTTCTGCAGAGTTTTTGTTTACATTCCAAGAGATGAGAGGTCTAAACTTTATAGCAAATCCAAACAATGTGTCTTCAAGTTATAGAGATGAAGAGTTTGGTTATAAACAATGGGATGAGGTTGATAAGAAAATTATCAAAAGTTGGGATGTGATATTTCTTGAAGATTTGACTACTTAATACTTTGATAAAGTTGAGAAACAAAAACCAAATTATAGAAGTTTTTTTGATGTTGTGCTTAAGCCTCCACTAAAATTTTCGTGAGACTCAATTAAAAAAGTCTTCTAAAGAACATCAATCATTCCAGTGATATCGTCTACATGAGTATGTGATAATCACTTATGGTGGAAAGTCATAGAAATACCAAAAAGCCATTGCAAATGTTGATAAGGACAAGTGGTTGAAGGTCATGCAAAAGAAAATGAGTTCCTTGCATAAGAGTTATTCATTTGAGTTGGTGAAGTTGGCTAAAGGTAAAAAAAAAAACACTCAAGATTAAATGGCTATACAATATAAAGGCAAAAGAAAATAGTTCCCAACTAAGATATAAAGCAAGGTTAGTTGTGAATGAATTTAATCAGATGATGATATTGATTTTGAATGTCCTCAATTTGATGATGGTTAGGTAAATGCTAGTTTAAACCTTGAAGTTGAACAATTTGATGTGAAGACATCATTCCCTTAAACTTAGGACTTTAAAATCAATGATAAAGACTATTTTGTGTGAAAATTTAAGAAAAGTTTATACGGGTTCAAACAAGCACCACAATAATGGTACAAGAAATGTAATTCATTTATGGAGAAACATGAGTATGATAAAACTACTCTGACCATTATGTGTTTGTCAAAAAATTCTTCAGTGGTGATTTTATTATTCTCTTGATATATGTAGATGATATATTGATTGTTGGTCATGGCAATAAGAAGATTCAAGGTCTAATGAAAAGATTTGAGCAAATGTTTTACAATGAAAGACTTGAGTCTTGCGAAACAAATTATTTACATGAGAATCCCTAATGATAGGAAGAATGGTAAATTATGGTTGTCTCAATATAATTACATTTAGAAGGTGTAGAGAGGTTTAACATGAACAATTTTAAACCCGCTAGTACTCCATTTACTAGTCAATTCGAATTGAGTTCAGAACAACGTCCTACAAGGTGAGAAAGACAAAACATATATGAAGAAGGTTCCTTATACATTCAAAGTTGGTAGTATGATGTACATTATTGTGTGCACAAAGCCAATATTGCTTATGATGTTGGAGTTGTTTGTCGATTTCTCTCTATACTTGATAAAAATAATTGGAGAGCAGTGTTGTGGATTCTCGGATACCTTAAAGGCACTTCAAAAGCGTGCATGTTTATGCTACGTGAGTGGTCAACTTATGTTAGAAAGCTACACAAATACTAATATTAAAAGTGATATTGATTCCATAAAGTCTACTTCTGATCATATAAGGACATTTGTAGGGGGAGTTGTGTTTTGGCCGTCAAAGTTAAAATAGTGTGTTTCTTTATCCACTATCGAGACTGAATACATTGCAGCAAGTAAAACTTATAAAGATCTTATGTGGATGAAGAAATTCCTACAAGATTTAGGTCTCAAGCAAAATAATTTTGTAACTAAAGAGACCAAAGTGTTTAATATTTGTAACTTTAAAAACTAAAATAGAACCAAAACCATTTAATGGACCAAAATATCTAATGTTTATAACAAAATGGAACGAAAAATACTTCAATATCCAAATTGAAGTCTAAAAATAACTTAAATTATCAAAAGTACAATTTAGAAAAGAAAAAAAGAGAAACATTGTAATAGTATCTTAACAGAAGAAAAAAGACACAATCATGTGCCTGTATATGTGAAGAAAAAGAAGCGCAATACAACAACAAACAATAGCATGCGAGATACATAGAACACAATATATAGAAGAAGAAATAAGTGCGTATGATGGTTGGTTACGCAACCAACTTGCTCTGTTTGATTTGCAATTTCAGCAAAGAATAAATATTTCACATTATTGTGATCATTATCTTTGATTTTTTTTCCTACACATGTCAATTGTCGAAAACTGAGAAATAAATATTATGTGTTTAATAATATTATTTATTTTGTATGGAGGTTTGTATTTAGGATAATATAGTATTGTGTTAATTATCAAAATTTATAACTGTCTGTGTTATATTTTTAATAGTGGTAAAATTGAAGTATCATATATTTTAATTGTATACAACCTAACTATTTCTTAAGTGACTGTCAATGTCAGCCCTAGAAGTAGGCCACCTCTTAGAACTTCAAAAAATTTCTCTTTTACATATAGTGTAATGTTAACAAAAAAACTTTAGCATTTTTTGATTCTTTTTCGTGGAAACTTTAAGAGAAATAAAATAAATAAAAAATATACTAATTGATATACTTAATTATATAAAAAAGACATGATTCTTTTATAAATATATATATATATATATATATATATTATTTATATAATATTGTTAACAATTTATACAATTACTACTTAAGTTAGAAAAAAAATTTCAAAATTAAATTTAATAAAATCTTATTTAAGTTCAACAATTTCTCAACAAAATCAAATGAATTGACAATAATATCGATTATAAAAGAAATGTTAAACAAATTTGATTACAATAATTTATTAAATCATTTACTAAAAAGCCCAAAAAATAAAATTTAAATAAAAATATATAAAGTTAATTGAAATATTACTATTATATTAAAAACAAAACTCATTTTTAAATCCACTATAGACATCAGTATGTGTTGGGTTGGCACTGGTACGTGTAACTTTATTTGTAACACTTAAGTTTTGAGTGGTTTTTTAGTAATTGAATATAATCTCAAATTCTTTTAAATATTAGGATCTAATTTCAGTGAAATGATGATAAATGTTTTGGGTATAATCATCATAATATTTTATGTAAAAGTTATTTTGTTTATTGATAATTTTATTTGTGATAGGAGATTATATATTATGAGTTAAACTTAGAAACTTCTTAATTTATATGTTAAAAATATGGTTAGTTATGATACTCGGAACTTGATCAAATCTTCTTTAAAAATTATACTTTATACATTTTAAAGAGTAATAAATTTATGCTAATCCTATGAATAAATGTGAAATTTAATTTAATCATAAAAAAAAATCCACAAATAATCTATCAAATTATAAAATCATGACACTTAATTAGTTCATTCATCTGAAATTTTTTGGGTTTATATTTTTATTACGGACTATTATTTTTCTCATGTTATACTTAATTAGTTTCGCTCCCGTTTAATGATTTTCTGGATCCTTCTCTCGGCTACATCAAATCTATCTATCCTCTTTATTATAGGTTTAGATAATCAAAATGTGGTGTACCTTTATGATTCCAGAGATTGCCTCTAAAAGGACAAAGATGAAAGATCAATTATCCTCATTGTTGACAAGAATTTTTAGCGTTAAGTTATAATTAATATACAATTTTTTAGTGCAACATAATTACATGCATTAACGTAATAGAAAAATTGATAGGCGTACGGGAGGGTCTGTCTGGATACTAGTATTTTATTATGTAAATATATCATGATTTGTATCTATGATTATTATTAAAATTCTATCACATAAAAGTTATATTTTAAAATAAACTTATATTAACTATGATGTAGTTTATTAAGAATGTCATTATTATTTAATAAAGAGAAAGTAGTTACAAATTTACTTTTATTTATATATATATATATGCGCGTGCATATTGTTTTTGGGTTTATATTTCAGATCAAAAGAAGTAAATATGTTGACAATTTAAAATGAAATCAAATATTTTAGAACGAAACTTAATTTGTTTGACAATGGTTGTTCTTTGTATTTACTTTTCCTTAGGATGCAAAATAAATAGACACACCCTTGAATATATTTTGAGAATTAAAAATATATTTTACCTCCTTTTTATTTATTGAAATGTTTTCACTAGAAGAATAAAATCTATAAGCAGATGCAAACAAGATCGGCCCCCCTTGTTTGAAAATTTGGGCATAGCTATTCATACCATACTTTTCATATATAGAGACAGGAATTGCATCGCATTGTTAGATGGAAGAACGTGATATAAATATCGTGAGGACTACGACATCGACAATGATTTATATATCCCCACATTCAGTACTTCATATTCTCTTCTTCTTTTCTTGTACCAATTTGCATGTATTGATTATTAATGTTATTTAAGATCAGACTCAGCCCTAATCATCGCGGTCATTGGACTTTAGTCCAATCTACTAACGATCGGATTTGAGGCACATTTTATGTCGGATTTGATCATAGTGTTGAATTTGTGTCAAGTCAATTAGAACCATTTGATAACGGAATAATCGTCTCTACGTCATCAATCCTTGACGGCCTCCTATAATTAAATAGGTCTTCACACCTGAAATCAGTTACGCTTTATTCAATCTACCTCTTCTTCCTCCCAACTCTTCCCCACTTTTACTGACTTGAGTGTTAGAGTGCTTGCAGGTACTCCTTCGGGAATTAAACAACAATCATCCACCATTTGTCATCGCCATCTTAAGATACCAATCGTCTCCAGTGGTCCTGCATGGATCAAATGTACTCTCTCAAAGGTCTATTGGGTTCGACCTCCTGCAGATATGCTTAAATGTAATATTGATGTAATGTTTGTTAATGATTGCGTAGGAATCAATATGTGTCTTTGTAATGAGTATGTACATTTTAAAAAAACCATGAATTGCATCTACGAGATTTTAAATTTGAACTTGAGATATAATGTTTAACTTAACAATATCGACATTTTTCTAATTGAACTAAAACTTAAGGACGATCACTACACATTTAATTTAAATTATAAAAATATTAATCATTATCTTAATTATTTACAATAATAATAAAAAACTTGATTAGAAATTATAAACGGCATGTGATGGCACAAAATTAACGGTAAAAAATTCAAACTTTTTTTTAAGTTTCAAATTCAGAGTTTAGATGAGAGAAATGAGACCGTTTTAGAGAGAAAAGAAGGAAGTAAAATAGAGAAAAGTATTTTACTTATTTTGGAGAGTAATTTTATAGTGAGTAATTAAAAATATTTGATTTATACTAGTACAGTACAGATTGCCACTATTAGCCATCCCTACAACCCACCTTCAACCATTTTAATTCTAGTCAACCATTTTCCTTTCACATTCATCACAGTATTAAATATGTTGTCAAAGAAATTTTTCTCAATATGCATAACATCGAGATTATGTCTCAAAAGATTATCTTTCCAATACGGTAGATCCCAAAAAATACATCTTTTTGTCCAATTGTGCCATTGTCCGTAACCTTGTGGTTTACAAGCCACACCATTAACAACATGTACCTTTGGCATATCTTTTACTTTATTCCAAACTTGTTCTGATGTCAACTTAAGCGGGGGTCATAGACTTTCTGCATAGCCCTTCATAAATGCAGCTTTGTTCCTTCTAAATGCATGATCAGCAGGTAAAAACCTACGATGCGAGTCAAACCACGATGCTTTCCCGCCAAATTTTAAAGTAAATGCTTTTGTATCTTCCATACAAATAGGACAAGCTAATTTACCATGGGTGCCCCATCCTGACAACATCCCATAAGCGAGGAAATCATTAATGGTCCACATCAATGCAGCTCTCATCATAAAATTTTCTCTCCGAGCAATATCATATGTCAAGACACCATTCCACAACCTCTTCAAATCGTCAATCAAAGGTTGTAAAAAAATATCAATACCAGTTGTAGGATTAGAAGGACTTGTTAGCACAGCAGCTAAGAACATACAAGGTTTAGACATACACATATCAGGAGGAAGATTGTAAGGAGTAACAATAACCGACCAACAAGAATAAGGAGTAGACGATGCTTGTATGTACGGCGTAAATCCATCTGAGGATAATCCAAGTCTTACATTGCGTGGATCTGATGCAAAATCAGGATGCATTTGATCAAAGTGTTTCCATGCCTGACCATCAGACGGATGTCGCAACTCGCTTGAATTTCTTCTATTCTCATAATGCCACGTCATATTTCCTGCAGTTTGTATTGATGCAAACAATCTCTGCAATCTTGATACAATAGGTAGGTAAAACATTGCTTTCCTTGGAATTGATTTTCCCCTACTTACCCTAGAGTTATTCCTTTGGTGAAAACTTGCATTGAACTAAGTTAGCATCATTCATACCAAATTCATTGTCATAATACAACATGCAACCTTTAACACAACAATCAATCCTCTTGACACCTAATCCTAACTTTGACACTAACCGTTTCGCATCATAATAACTTTGCGGCAAACCATCTCTAACAGGTGTTGCGTCTAGCATCATTTTAGTCATCAAATCCAAAGCTAAATCAGGAACATGAAATTGAGACTTTAGACCTAATAGTCTAATACACATTGATAACTTTGAGTTTGAAGAACCTTCAAACAACGGTTTATTTGTCTCTTTCAAAAGACCATAAAATCTCTGAGCTTCTTCATTGGGAAGTCCATCGGTATCGTCATATTGATCTTCATTGAATGACAAATTAACCCCAACAGCATCCGAGATCATATCATTCATCGCCTCAAAGTGTTGATAGTTATAATAATCTATACCTAACATGGTAGTACTACTTGAAGGACCTGTGTTATAATTCTCCATAGATGTACTAGTATTAGGCGCCGCTGGAGACTCTTCTCCATGATTAGTCCAAATCCAGTAGTTAGGCATAAATCCATCTGCATACAAATGCACTCTTATTTCATCTTCACTTTTAAACCGTCTACATCGACATAAACAACATGGACATCTCATTCCCCCTTCATCTTGGACAATTTGTTGCACTCTCGCAAAATTCAGAAAGTCTTCAACCTTGTTAGCAAAACGTTGTTTAAGACCCTTTCTTCCAGGAAAATTCCTATCGTACATCCAACTACGGTATAAATCCATATATATATATATATATATATATATATATATCTGTGTGTGTGTGTGTGTGTGTGTGTATATATATATGTATATGTTTATTCTAAAAATTAAATAAATATATAAATTATGTGCATATATATTTATATATATATCGATGTTTTATATATTAATTGCTTTATTTTTCAAAAGCATTATATATAAATTTTGACATATTTATATGTCAATTAGGGGAGCATGCATCTGCACACAATATAATATATTATTACCAATACAATAAATATATATAAACCGAAATAAAATTATATATATATATCAATACAATATAATATATTATTATCAATACAATACAATAATATATAATATATTATTATCAATATAATATATATATCAATACAATAAATTATATATATCAATACAATAAATATATATAAACCTATATAAAATTTTAAATGATGTTTTTTTAAAAATCAAGACTAATAATCAAGACTTATTTATAACAAAAAATAATAATATCATCAATTTTAATAATGTTTTTTTAAATAATAATTATATTAAAACTAATATATTTTAACCGTGGTTTGAAACTTTAATTTATCATATATTAATATGTAAACAACATCATTTCTATTTTTTTAAAAATAAATTTATAAAACTAATCTAAATATAAATATTACTAATCTATATTTTAAAAATAATATATATATTTACTAATCTAAATTTAAAATATATAAAATACTAACTTGATGCCGAGTAGCGTCTGACTTCAAGCTTTCACTCACGTACGATATGCTTGCAAGTCTTCGAAATAATTAACAAGCACTGTAAAAATAAAAATCAATAACATTAATTAGTTATATCAAATTAAAAAATAAAATTATAAAACTACATATATAATATAATTTATACTTACCAAATTTAAATGAAGCTTAAGAGTAATTTTGTGTAGAGAGAAGGAGGAGAGAATGGTTAGAATGAGGTTGTAGAGAGAAGTTGGATGTGAAAAAATGAAGGAGGAGGGGAGAAAAATATATATAGGGTCACGTTGAGCATTTGTGGCGGCCAAAGCAGCCACAATGCCAACGGATACATCACGTTTGTGGCGGTCTGGGCGGCCAGAAAAGCCAACGGCTATAATGCCATTTGTGGCGGCCTTTGCCGCTAGAAAATCCAACAGTACAATCCATTTGTGACGGCCTAAGCGGCCACAAACGCCAGCTGTATTGGGCCTCCTTTGTGGCGGCCTTTGCAGCCACAAATGCCACGTGCGCATTCCTTTGTGGCGGCCTTTGCAGCCACAAATGCTACTGGTCCCGTCTGCCTTGGTGACGAATTTGGCCCTCACAAAATTGATTTTTTGTGGCTGTAAAAGCCCTCACAAAATCCTTAAATATTTAACTGGATTTTGTGGCTGCCTAAGCCCTCACAAAATCACAATGTTGTGATTTTGTGAGGGCTTAGGCAGCCACAAAATCAAGTTAAATATTTAAAAATTTGTGAGGGCTTTTTCAGCCACAAATAAAGACCAATTTCAATTTTGACATTTGTGAGGGCTTTTTCGGTCACTAATTTGTGAGGTTTTTATTCGGCCACAAAATATTTATAAAGTTGGCTACAAAATGGTGTTTTTCTTGTAGTGCATTTTTTATCACTACGTTCACTATCGATTTTCTATCACCACTCTAATTGTTGTTTTCCGCGACCTCTAAAAACTAATATTATTAAAATAAATAAATTATAAATTTATAAATTAGTGATGGAAAAAGAAAATTTCCTCTCAGAAGAATTTAGTGATCGATATTGACAGTAATTATTCTAAATTTCTCTCACTAGTTTTATTTTTTTTAATAAAAACATGTATTTTATTATTTTTATGCATCAATGTTTTGTGTCAATAATTAGACTAAAAAATAAAAACAAAATTAATTCTTAATTGAAACTCAATCGAAATTTAAAATTAAAATTAGTTTTAATTTTTGAAAATTTCAAAAGATAAAATAAAAAACTATGTCGAACGGAAGTATCACTCAATTATGTAAATTCCAGATAAATTTATGGAATCTTTTTAAAACAATTAAAAAGTGTGTTAAAAAAAATCCTAATATAATTATTCTTTTTTTACTTATATCTTGAGTATTGACTATTCAAATAAACAAACAAATGATACAATGCTTTATTGTCAGCGTTTTCTTTTAATTTTTCTTGTGGTAAAAAAGGAAACGACTTTAACTTAAAATATGGTCTTCCAAGCAAGGAAGCAAGAGACTAAGAATATAAATGTAAAAAGAAATAAATGTTCAATTATATGATGAAAAGCAAAAGGCTGCATTCATTCATTCATGCACATTGATATATAAACAGTGAACCTTACTTTATTGTGCTGACCAAGTAGCCAACAATGATAAGGATGGCAAGAAATTATATCTACAACAAATAACTTGATGATTTAAACTAAACGAAGTATGATGTAAACTAAAGGATTAATGATAATGATAGGACACGAAGTCACAATAATTAGGCCCGGCCTAGATGTTTTATAGAATTGGAAACTTGATGTTAACCTTGTATGGAAGTGTCGAAGAAAGAAAAATAGATATCGATGTGGTGTGAATATATATGTAATATAGTAGGGTGTTCATGTTCAATCAAATCAAATGCAAACCACAATAACCAAACCAAAAATTGAATCGGCTTTTGATTCATAATTATAGTGAAAACCCCATCCAATTCAATTCAAATAAAAAATATACCAATATATATAGTATGTTAAATGTATATTTTCATATTTCTAAAAAATCTATCAAATATTTACATCGTTTCTATATTTTTTTTACGAAAAATAGAAGCTAATATAAAAAGTTAGGCTATGAGGGTTAATTATTGCCACATTAATAAATATTTCAAGTCAAAAGATATATTTTTTCCCCTAAAGGCTATTAAAGATAGTTAAAAAATACTTATGGTTAGATGCAATTTATTAGGTTAGTTATATTAATAACACTATATAAAAGCATATCATACTCTAATTATGTACTAATTCTTCAAATAATTATTTCAAAAGTCCACAAGTCTTCTCATTTGGATTATTCACGTCTTCAAGTGCGACTGAGTGGAGGAGTCTGCCAATCTTTTGCTCTTAGATATCAAGTTTGGGGAGAGCTACTCCATCTAAACTTCTCACTGTCTTGTCCAAACTTTTGGAATACGTTTGGTAGGTTATTGGTTGGTCATACATTACTTTAGGATACAATAACTTTTGGTGTGTTGTTTTGATTCATGTATGTGGTGATTTTCCTATCTTAATAAACATCCAATTAAACTGATGAATGTGGCATGCCTATTACCTTTTTATGAACGCATTTTCTGTGTATGCTGACGCATCTTCGCATCCTGAATTTTCGTATTACATGTATGTACCTACACACACACACATGACATTGTGCATCTTCCATCATGTATGCGTTAGATCGGTAGGGATGTCACTCGCGCATCCACATGATTGCACATCAATCTTGTCACCCTTAATTGTACGTGTACTTCTTTAATTTATCTCATTCGCCCAACCTAAGATCGTTAGGAATCTCACCCAATCTTGTCACATTTAACTGCACGCGCACTTCTAAAATTTATCTCATTCGCCTAGCCTTACATTGATGAGTGAATTTGCATGGAACTTCTTATATCTAGAGTGAAGTCGGGTGTACCTAGGACATTGATTGGTCACTTTTTTTTTTTGGGTGCAAAGAAGTATTTCTATAATATTCTCGCGCACTGTTATTTCATATTTTTGATCGAGTCGTCATACTAGCATTTTTCTGTGCAGCGATGATGTGAATTATTTTGCTATTTTGTTTTTCTTTTTTCTCCCCATTTTTTCTTGATTCGCGCGCCCCAGCTTGGGTTTTCAACATTTTCATCATTACCTCCCTTATAAAATATTTTCTCCACCTTCCACTTTTTACTATCACCCTCTTTATTTTCATTTTCACTTATACTTTGTTTTTATGCGTTGCTCACCTCTTGCAACGGCAACGCGCTCACGCTATGTTGCTTCCCCTCCGTCATATATAAATAACAGGTAAATTTTCCCATCCAACTCTCATTGCTCTGTTATCATATGTTGATTCACCAAATCTAGACATGTTGAACCCTTGGATCTTTCCTCAAACACTGTAAATTGCTCATCCTTGAGGTCAAGCTCTGATGTCAATTGAAGGTGCAAACACGAAAAACGGGGTTGAATTGTGTTTGATAAATTTGATAAGTTTTTGCTAATTTGATGAAGGCTGGATGGTTTTTATGAATTACTTAGATAAGAAGCAATCGAATTCAAAAACAACAAACAATGATAACATAACTAATTTGACACATAGATTTATCTTGATTCACCACTAACTTGGCTACATCCAGTCTCCTCATTCAGAAGGCTTTAACCCACTAATTCAAATACCTTGAATTACAAAGCACATGACCCTCCAAGCAAGTCTTCCCAAATAGCCTGAAAACCTCATACTTTTGAGGAACTAATCACGTTGACCCTACAAGCCAAGTCTTTTCCTTAAAACCCAAATTGAAGAAAGAATTGAACCACTATAGGGTTGGATACAAAATATTGGAACTTTAAGTGTTTGTTTCTAACAAAGATGATAATAATAATTCTAAGAAAAAACACATAGAAAACATTTCTTATTCGAACAAGTGTTTCTTTCTTTGAACTCTAAGATGAATTTGGAATTTTGAGCTTGAGTTGTTATACTCTTTTTTAATTTTCGATCATCTTCTTCTTCTTCTTCTTCAATCTTGAGTATCTATTTATAGTTAAAATTAGGGCTTCAATTTTGTCGTTGTTTAATTCTGAATTATATCTTCATTCCTAGATTGGTCGACAATGATCTTATTCAAAAATAATTCTAACCAATATGCTTTTTGATAATATGTTTTTTAGCCAATTCTTTATTTATGAGTCCAATATGAGCAGGTCTTCTATATTGATTATGTTTGTATTATGTTCAGATTGAATTTGTAAATTCTTCATGTTGATACTGTTCATATTTTATTATAGAAAAGTCTTGATCAAATCTTCTTCAAATCTTGACCATATATTCTTTTCAACTTGGTCAAAGATTTTCTTCAATTTTTAAATCTGAATCAAATCTTATTTTAGATTTTCTTCAAATATAATTATGAATCAAATCTTATTTTAGATTTTCTTCAATTATAAATTTGAATCAAATCTTATCATAGATTTTCTTCAATTATAAATTTGAATAAAATCTTATTTTATATTTTCTTCAATTATAAATCTGAATCAAATATTATTTTAGATTTTCTTCAATTTACATGAATCTTTTTTCATACTCTGTGAAGTCAAATATATTGTTCTCATAAAATACTTTTGTTATCATCAAAACTCTAAGTATAAAACCAACTTGGTTCCCACAATCCTTATCGGACGTCAAGGAAGTACTCTCATTGGGAGCTTCTCTATAACGTAATCATGAAGGCATGACTGTTTCAGTGATCCTTATCGAACATAAAGGAAACACTATCAATGAGATCTTTCCTATAACATAATCATGAAGGTATTACTTTTTCAGTCGTCCTTTTCAGACGTCAAGGAAATTCACTCAATAAGAGTTTCCTTATAACGTAATCATGAAGATAAGACTTTTTCGGACATCTTTATCGAACATCATGGCCAAACGCTTTTCTCTTTCCTTTGCGGCCATCTTTTCCTTTTCCTATTTTTTCTTATGTTGTCTATATACATTCAAAATTCTTTATAGTTATAAATGTTGTATTGTACAAGAGGTTATTATGACAAAAGCTCAGGACCTGGAGGAGAAGTGATAACATGCCATATTTTTCTGGCTGACCATCATTAGGCTCAACCTGGTCTTTCCACTCGACCATTCATTAAATTAACTTTTCCCTTATGTATGTTTAATTAGGTTCAGTTAGAGATTTTAATTTGAATTTTCCGACCACTCTTTCATTCGATGGACTACTTTCTTGCTTGATCAACCGACTTTCATTGGACAAGCCCAATTTTAACGTAGTATTATTGAACTTGGCAAAATAATTGCTCACTGAATCAATGGTTCTTGGTCGAACAACAAATAGATCTGAAATGACAATATCTATTATAAGAAAGGGCGTTTTAATTGTAATTGCTTTTTTTATTTTAATAATTCCTGCTTAATTTAAAATTAGTTAACTCAAGATCAATCAGGGTTTTTAAAACTCCACAAAAGCATAACGTTCTTGGTTAGTGAAATCACAAAATCAATTCCCCTACATGATCTATGGTTAGTTAATCATAAGTAAATAGAGATAAGGGAAATAAAATCACACAGAAATATATTTTGTTCACCCAAGGTGGGTTAAGTCTAGTCCTCACCATTTATGAGCTTTTTCATTAAAGTGTTCAAACAAGATCGTTCTTATTTTTCACACAAACTTTCCAGATCAATCTTGATCTAATATAGTATGTCACCTTTCAATCTTAGAAAGGGTTTTTACAAATCACCTTTTAACCATAAAAGAATTTTTTACAATTCACTCAAACTATTTTCAACATAGTAGGCTTGAGTTGCAAATAAGATGATTAAAAGAGATTGATGGATCTGAATATACTCAACCATTGTTTGAATTTGGATTCTTAGCAAAATACTGAGCAAAATAGATCCTGAAATCTAGTGAAATGAAACTAGAGTCTTTTCTTTGATTAAAGAGCTTTTGGATTTTCAAGTATGACTATATAAGTGAAAGATTGCTTGCCCTTGAAACTCTTGCCTTATCCTTGACCTTGAGATTCCTTTTCTAGGCTTCAGGAAGGCTGATGACAGCTCATTTAACCGTTGGAAATCCAGTTGTCCAATTGTAGCTTTAGTTGAAAAGTATTGTTTGAAAAGAAAGAATGTTCTTGCTTTAAAAACCATAACAATCTTAATTTTTGTTTTGGGAAGTGCTGAACTTGAGAACATTTGACAACTGTGAGATGTCATGTTTTTCTTTGTTTTGTGTGCAGACTGCTTAGCGGTGCAATTTTAGTGTCCTATCAAGTATGTCATGGTTGTACTTGTTGTTTTATCAATTTGAAGAATGATCTTGCTTGTTTGATCATGATGCATAGTTTTTGCCTTTAAAACTTTTTGGAATGGATCTTTCTGATACGAGCTTGTACAAACATTTGGTAATTTTGTAATGAAAGATGGTTTATTAGCAAATTAGAATCGATCTTGTCTTATTTCCCTTTTTACGAACATGAACGTTCTTGGTTTGATAAAATTGAAGGTTGTGAAGAATGATATTCATTTTTCCAGAATTTTGTTTTTATTAACCAGATTGTTTTCGATTATCAGAATGATCTTGCTTCTTCCAACATGATCTTGTGTTGATATGCTTAATACCTATCCTTAATTAATACATTCAAAAACACGTTAAACGATAAAACACATTTTAGAATCATAATTAGAAGTTTAATAAACTTTGTTTGATTATCATCAAAAATTTAATTTGGGATTTTGTCTCAACAATCTCCCCTTTTTTGATTATGAGAAAAATGTTAATTAGATTTTAATTTTATTCTGATTTAAATAATAACTAAGGGCTTTTAGTTTTAAAGCTCCCTCTCAAAATGTGCTTTAAGTAATACTCTTTGAACCAAACTATATTTTGTCATTAATGCTTAAAAAGATCGATTATACGTATGGTTCACAACAAAAAAATGACAGAAGTACATTTTTTTGTGTAAAAAGACTTCTGAAATTTTAAAATCTAATAATTAATACTCCCTCTTTGACAAATAAAAAAGGAGTAAGAACAACACATAATTTCTTCAAAAAGATAGAGATGGGGATGAATTCTCATAGGATGATGAAAGAGATGGTTGCAGAAGATCTGGAAAAGTTGGAGGTGGATTAGGTAGAGGTGGTTCTAGTCCTAACTTAGGTGCAAGTTGGGAAGTCATCCAATCCCTCAAAATTGCATGTTCCTTGTCTTGATGAGCTTGTCGAGTAATAATTGTCTAAACAAAAAATTTGGGAATTTCCTAACATATTTTTGAGGTGTTTTTCACAATTCTAGACCATTTGGAATGACACTGATCTTCGTCCATGTGAGGAAAAGAAGTAGGATACCGTGGGGCATAATAAGGATAAAATTACAAACGTTGTGTTGATTGTTGGAAGAGTTCATGATGTGGACTTGGTGTGAGGAGTTGAGGGGCTAGGAGGACCCAAATCGGGAAATGCCAAATATTGACTAAAATCAAAAAGAGTGGAACTAGTCTTTTAAGGTGAGACAAATACGGACGACATTAGAGATGTTTATTGATGATGGAGCTGAGTGCAGGGATGACTTTGTAGAGCTGGATTGTGAAGATAATGAGAGGTTGGAGTCTCAGCGGTGGAATTAACACCAAATGGAGTGAAGCTTGATGGAGTAGCTAAGAAAGGGTATGTGTTTGCTTGAAGAGAAGAATATTCTTGAAAAATTTTAGGTTCAACATTTGGTTTCAACGCGGTTTTCCTTGCATAATGTTTTCTTTTTATTGTCCTTGGAGAGAAGGAAGTTTGTGGAGTGGATAAGGATGGTGGAATTGATGGAACTTGCTTCATGTGAGAGATATTTTTTAAGGAAAATTTTGAGATTTTGATGTTGGAGGTTTCTGTTGAGAAAGGGACATTAAAGTATTTGAAACTTTTTGAGAGAATCATACCGTAAGGAACGATGTTTCTCTTGTAATCTATGTTTTTTGAAGCAATCATATTTTGAATGATGAGATGAGGGAGATTTAGTTTCTTATAGTGGAGAAGATGGTAAATTACCAAATCATCATTGTTTGAGATATATGCATGGCTACCACAGTGAGGTAGAACTGAATGTTGGTGGATGTTATTTTATATTTTGGGGAGAGGTTTGAGGTCAGTTGAAACAAAAATGGTGGAGCCAGAGATAAACAACTATTGAAAGACTTCATATTTGTTTATGTTCAGAGTTGAATACCAGTCTTTCCCAAAGTATGTGAGTCCTTTAGATGGTAATTGTAGTATTTCAACAAGAATGGCACAGGTTAAACGAATTTCAACGCCTTTCAGATTTGAGACAAGGAGAGATTTATCTGCAAAATCTTGAGCTTTGTAGTAGAATTCCCTAATCACCTTAGGATAAAATGAATCAGAGATTTGGAGAAATTTTTGTCCATCCAAGAGCATCAATATGATATTTGATTGAATGTTCCATCATATTGAAGATTTTCAAACATGAAAATTCTACCAATACCAATTGGTCTTTTGGCCTGTTTTTCATGGAACACTTTCTAGTATTTGGATGATAATAGAGGAGGGATGAGGACTTTTTAAGAGATTTTTTTGGTTGGAGGTTTAGATTAGGTGTGTTCTTGAGGTGTAGGTTTTAGTGGAGAATGTTATGATGGTGTAGGTGTTGAAGAAGAAGATTATGGGTTTGTGTTTTTTTGAGAGGGGTTTTTAGGGTTTTTGAGTTTGCGTGAAGCCAAAAACTAATAGAGAGTGGAAGATGATTTGGATTTGGGAATTAGTTGGGTAAGTTTCAAAGGATGGATTTTGGTTGTATAACTTTGGAAGTGGGTTTTGTTAGTGAAGTAGAGGGTTTATAAGATTGTTCTAATTTGTTTTGTGGAACTTTTGGTGGTGACCTAGGTTTGAAAGCGTCATGAGAGATGGTGTAGATAGTTTTATCAATGCATTTGGATTTTTGTGAGGTGCCAACGCTGACCATGATCCTCATTGATATGCATTTAGAAGAGGTACTACTGGATCCAGTTTTAATGGATGGTTTCTTGAGAGGAGGTGGTGCTTGACTAATCGAAGGAGGGTTGCATTGAAACAAGGAATGAAGAACGACGAAGATAGGAGCAAGTGAAATGGGTGGAGGGCTTGATTCGGGAGATGATGATAAGAAATCAGAGAAGGTTTTCTCTTAGGAAGATTTTTATCGGGGTGGTTGTCTGGGTGGAGGTGATGGTGAATGAGAAGGCGATGGAGAGAGTGAATGAGATAGAGTTCTGGGATATGGGTTTTTCTTGGAGAAGCATTGGTATGTGCCTTTGAGAGAGAATAGATGAAACGTAGAAGGGAGAAGATAGAGGTTTTTTTTGTAGAAAGAAGATTGTTGTTTTTAGAATGAGAGAGGTTCGATTTTGAGATGATGTATGGGAAGTTGAAGAAAAAGATGTCACGCGTAGAGGGTGGTTGAGAAGGGACAAATGTTATTGGGAAGGAGGAATGTAGAGTTGATGTGACAGTCATAGGCATGAGTTGCCGATACTTTTTCATAAAAGAACCATTAAAGTTGATCTTTGATCTTCTCATAGAAATGGAAAACAGAGATTGTTTGTTAAACCAAAAACAAGAACAAGAACAAAAACAAGAATGTTCTTGATTCTTACTAGATTAGTCTGGTTATTTTTTACAAAGAGCTTTAGTTGGATTTTTAATGATTTTTTTATTTATTTTTCTTTAATGAAATTGAAATTTTCTCCAACAAGGGATTTGGTAAATATGTCTGCGAGTTGATTGTTTGTATCAACAAAAATTAATTCAACTTCCTTTTTGCTAACATGATCCCTGATAAAATAATGTTTTATGTCAATGTGTTTAGATCTTGAATATTGAATGGGATTTTTAGAGAGATTGATAGCACTCGTATTATCATAGTAAATTGAGATATTTGAATAACTTATAGAGAAGTCTTCAAGTTAGTTTTTTATCCATAGAACTTGGGAGCAACATTTTGCAGCTGAAACATTTTCAGCTTCAGTGGTTGATAATGCAATTGTATTTTGCTTTCTACATGACCAACTTATTAAAGCTTCTCCAAGAAACTGACATGCACCACTTGTATTTTTTTCTTTCAATTTTGTCTCCAGCATAGTCAACATCACAATATGCTATAATATCAAAGTGAGTTCCTTTGCTATACTAAAGGTCAAGATCAATAGTACTGACAAGATAACGAAAAGTTCTTTTCATAGCTGATAAATGATATTCTTTGGGTGAAGATTGAAATCTAGCACATAATCCTACTGCAAACATGATAGATGGTCTACTTGCGGTTAATAAAGTAATGAAACTATCATCCCTCTATATTCTTTTTTAGAAATGGATTTTCCTTGTTCATATTTGTTCAAAATGGAGGATGAGTGCATTATTTTTGCTGCATTTAGTTTGTATTTTGTTAAAAGATCTTTTATGTATTTTTCTTGATAGATAAAGATTCCATCTCTATGCTGTTTAATCTATAAACCAAGAAAATATCTCAATTCTCCCATTATGTTGCATCTCAAATTCACTTTGCATGAGATTTGAAAAATCCTTACATATTTTTTCATTTCTTGATCCAAAGATGATGTCATCAACATAGTTTGAACAATAAGTAAATCATTTTTATCAATTTTATGAAAGAGT
>NC_021166.2:28149998-28153928 GCF_000331145.2 Cicer arietinum
TTCCTCTATAGAATCCATTTTTGAATAGAAAGGAACTTAATCTATCATACTAGGCTCTAGGGGCTTGTTTTAGTCCATATAGAGTTATAGTTAATTTGAAGACATGATTTGGTTTCTTTTGATTTTCAAAACCAGGAGGTTGATGAACATATACTTGTTCATTTAAAAAGCATTTAAAAATGCACTTTTGACATCCATTTGAAATTTTTTTAATGAGTTAATGAGATGCATATGCAAGAAGGCTTCTGATATATAGCTTATAACCTTGCAACTAGGGTGAAAGTCTCATCATAATCTATACCTTCTTGTTGGTTATACCCTTGAGCTAGTAGTCTGTATCTTTATTTCTTATAACTTTACCTTCTTCATCCAACTTATTTATGAATACCCATCTTGTTCCAATGACTATTTGGTCTTGTGGATTTGGAACAAGAGTCCATACTTCATTCTTTTCAAATTGAAGAAGTTCCTCTTTCATTGTTTCGACCCAAAATTCATCAACTATGGCTTCTTTGATTGATTTTGTTCTATTTGAGATATGATTGTCATGTTGTTGTTGATATCATCTTTAAAGGATATTCTTGTTCTTATTCCATCAGATGTGTTTCCTATAGTTTGATTTTATGGATGATCTCCTATGATTTTGCAGCTTCTTGGAGGAGTTTGAAACGAAGATTATTTATCAATCTCGTTTTTCTAAGGAACAATCTACTATTGTTGTCCATATTGTTCTTCTACTTCATCACCTATCTTGCTTATATCAAGATAATGAAATTCATCAAATAATATAGGCATGCTTATTTAAACAATTTTTGTTCTCAAATTAAATATGCAATATCATTTGTAATCGGTTGAGTATCCTAAGAAAATGGCTTTGTCTGATTTTGCATCAAACTTTCGTAGATTTTCTTTGTTATTTAAAATATAACAGTAGCACTCAAAAATGTGAAAGTGTAAAATATTAGGCTTTATATTTTTCCATATTTCATAGGGCATCTTGTTGTTGATTTTCCTTATTGATGCTTGGTTTAAAATATAACATGAAGTGTTGATAGCTTCAACCCAGATATATTTTTTAACGTTTGATTCTTCTAAGATTGTTCTTGTCATTTCTTGTAATGTTATATTCTTACGTTCAACAACACCATTTTGCTGAGGAGTTCTTGCACAAGACAAATGATGAGAAATGCCAAGTTCATGAAAAAAAAAAAAGGTTTTAAAGGAAGCCTTTACGAATTCTCCTCCATGATCACTTCTTACAGAGATTATGTTAGAGTCTTTTTTCATTTTGAACCTTTTTGCAGAAGGTTTTAAAAGCATCGAACACATCATCTTTTTGTTTCAAAATTAGTACCTATGTGTATCGTGAAAAGTCATCAACATTGACAAAAATCATTCTTCTTAAGCTTGTTGTTTTGATAGGACCAAAAATATCAATGTGAAGTAGTTCAAGATGTTTTTTTAGTTGAAATAAAATCTTTTGAATGAAAACTACTTTTGACATATTTTTCCTCTTGGATCCAAAGAATAGAATCTCACCAGAAGATGTCTTCTTGACTTCAGATATGTTTGGTTTAAATATAACCTCAAAACCATTGTCACATAGTTGACTAATGCTTAGAAGATTATGTTTCAAACATTCAACATATTGAACATCAGTAATTTTGGAGAGTTTTCCTTACCTATAGTGCATTTGCCTTTGATTTTTGCTTGATCATTGTTTGCAAAAGTTACCGACCCTCCATCCTTTTTTTATGAAGGAAATAAAGCATTGTTGATCTCTTGTCATATGTCTCAAGCAACCACTATCCAAGTACCATGGCTTTTTCTTGACATAATTTTGAGAACCAACCTGTATTTGATGTTATAAAATTTTTAGGTACCATTAGATCTTGGGTCCTTCATAGTTAGTTTTTCACTTAATACTGGATTTTTTTAAATAACAGTTTGATTCGTTATGTCCTATTTTTTAGCAAAAAAAGCATTTTCTTATTGTTCTGTGAGAAGGTTCTGATATGTTTCTAGAACGTTTTTCCTTTTTGAATTGTTTTAGAGAATGCTATGATTTGATTGGATAACATTCATCCTTTTTAAATGATCCTTTCGCTTTGAATTTTTTAATTCCATTTTTTTAAATAACATGCATACTCAAGATGTCCAATTTTACTGCAGAATGAACATTGTTTTTGCACTTGTCTTCCTTTCTTTTAGGAACAAAAAAAAATCGTAAAATTTTTGTTTTTGGGTTTTAACAAAATCAAGTCCAGCTTTTTGTTTTTGGCTTTTTGAAAGGTTTCAATAGATTTGATAAAATTTGTCAGGTCATTTTTTAGGATTTCAATTTTTGTTTTAAGAAGAACATTCTCCTTTTCAATCGTAGAACGTTCTTGATTTTCAGTTTCCTCTGTTTTTTTAAGATGAGATTCCTGCATGCTTTGAATGATATTTTTTAGTTCTTCAATCATAGTTTGAGCATTCTATTTTTCCCTTTTTTCTTTGTAAAATTGTTCTTTTAAAGAACTACATTTTGGAAGAAGAAGACTTAAATTGTTTAACAAGTTATCAAACTCTTTTTCCATTAGTTCGCATATACAACATAGTTTATAATTTATTACCTCATTATCTTTTGAGTTTGTTATTAAACATATGTTGACTTCTTTAGTCTCCTCTTTTTTTGATTCATCATAATTATCTTAGGTAATAATCATGGATTTTTTTTCTTGAACGGGAATCTTTTTTGTGCTCTTTTACTTAAGGAACATTAAGTTTTGTAATGTTATAGTTTGTTGCATCCAAAACATGTCAAACCTGACTTTTATCAACTTCTGTTTTGAAAATTTCCTTTTTATTTGGAAAGCCTTTTTTGGTCTGATGTCTGATCTCTTCTCCTCGTCATCCTTTGGATTTTTCTTGTAAGAAAAACTATTTCTTCATCAGCATCTTCATGCCTGATTTCTTCTGAGTCTTCTCTTTCATCTGGTTGTACTGGTATGCTTTCTTGAGAATTTTGAGAAGCTTTTACGGCTATTATTTTTCCTTTTTTTGTTGATTTGTATTCTTGCAGTAGCACTTCATGTGCTTGTAAGGTTCCAACGAGTTCTTCTAAACTGAGTACCTCAATATTCTTGGCTTGACTTATGGCTGTCACCATTGATTTCCATATGACTGGAAGATATCTCATGATTTTTCTTACTCTGTCTTGTACTGAGTATGAATTTTCCCAAAGAACACATTTCATTTACAATAGTTGTAAATCTTGAATACATTTCACCAATAGTTTATCCTCTATTCACTTCAAACAGTTCAAACTTTTGTATGCCAATATCAATTCTTGTTTCTTTGACATGACTTATTCCTTCATGATGAGTTTGTAGTGTTTCCCATACCCTTTTTTCCGTATCATATTCATCGACTCTTTCACTTTATTCCATGCCTAAGGAACATGATAAAAATAATTGAGCTTTAGAGTTTAGAAGTACCTTAGATTTGTCTTCTGTTGTCCAATTTGATTCTTTCTTTTCAATAGATGTTGAGTCATTCCGGTCAATCCTTTGTATGAAGTCTCCATCTGTAATGATGCGCCACATTCCCGTGTGTTGTGATTTTAGGAATAACTGCATCTTACTTTTCTAAAAATAGTATTATGTACCATCAAAGTAAGGTGGTCTGTTTGATGGTCCTCCTTGAACGATGTACTTGGATTTTTAAATTGCTTCTTGAATCTTTACCCTAGCAATTTTGAGTGTTAATCCTTAGAGGCAGGCTCTATTGACAATGTCATTTACAAGGAAAAGAAGTTTAAATTGTAACTACATTTTTTTTTAATAATAATTCATGCTTAATAATTAGTTACTCAAGATCAATCTTGGTTTTTAAAATAAAGACAACAAAAGCAAAACGTTCTTGGTTAATGAAATAATAAAATTAATT
>NC_021166.2:28154081-28185055 GCF_000331145.2 Cicer arietinum
GGAAAGAGAATCACACATAAATATATCCTGGTTCACCCAATGTGGGTTACGTTCAGTCCTCACAATTTGTGAGCTTTTCCATTAAAGTGTTCAAACAAGATCATTTTTTCTTTTCACACTAACTTTCCAGATCAATTACAGTATGTCACCATTTTACCTTAAAAGGATTTCCAGTAATTACCTTTCGAACTTAGAAATGGTTTTTACAAATCACCTTTTAACCATAAAAGGATTTTTTACAATTCACTCAAACTATTTTTAATACAATAGCCTTGAGTTACGAATGAGATGATTTAAAGAGATTAATGGATCTGAATATACTCAACGCTTGTTTGAGTTTGGATTCTTAGCAAAATACTCAACAAGATAGATCCTTAAATCAAGTGAAATGAAACTAGAGCATTTTCTTTGATTGAAGAGCATAAGGATTTTCAAGTATGATTGTATACGTGATAGATTGCTTGCCTTTGAAACTCTTCCCTTATCCTTGACCTTGAGATTCCTTTTATAGGCTTCATGAAGGAAGATGACAACTCATCTAGCTGTTGGAAATCCAACTGTCCAATTGTATCTATAGTTGATAAATGTTCAAAGCAAGAACTTTGTTGCTTTAAAAACCAGAACGATCTTTGTTTCTGTTTTGAGAGGTGTTGAACTTGAGAACATTTGACAGTTGTTAGATATCATGCTTTTCTCTGTTAAATGTGCAGACTGCTCAGAGACGCAGTTGCAGTGTCCTATCAAATGTGTCATGGCTATACTTGTTGCTTTATAAATCAGAAGATTAATTTTGCTTGTTTGATCATGATGCATAGTTTTTGTCTTTAAAACTTTTTGGAATGGATCTTTCTAATATGAGCTTGTACATACATTTGGTAATTTTGTAATGAAATATGGTTTATTAGCAAATCAGAATCGATCTTGTCTTATTTCCCTTTTTACGAACAAGAACGTTCTTGGTTTGATAAAATTGAAAGCTATGAAGAACTATCTTCGTTTTTCCAGAATTTTGTTTTTATTAACTAGAATGTTCTTCAATTATTAGAATGATATGTTTAATACCTATCTTCAATTAATACATTCAAAAACACATGTTAAACATTAAAACACTTTTTGGAATCATAATTAGATGTTTAATTAACTATGTTTGATTATCATGAAAACATTAATTTGAGTTTTGTCTCAACAAGATCAACCACAAAGAAAGACTTTTCACTATTCACGACAAATAAGCCACAAACTTAGTATCCAAATCATCACAATTGACAATTTACCGATAAGGAAGCCTAACAATCCACTTAAGCTCCATATCCTTCATGGTTCTTGCAAAAATCTTGCAGCTCAATTAATCGTTTTCTCCTCTAATGAACATTTGAGTATGAAAATATGAAATGTGACTATGGGAGTCTCTCGTCCCATCGTAGTAGTCGATGATCAGCTCCCTGAAGTGTAGTGGGATAACACAGTTTGTCCATGTGAAAATTTTGTGCAACAACTCCAATTGTTGGCTGAGCTCCCTCTCTCGAGCTTCCATCTACTTTCGCAGCTTGCGGGTTTCAAGTTGTTGCTTAAGTTTGGCTTTGCGCATAGCTGTTTCCTGACTTTGATGGAGTTGCACTTGTCCTGGCGCTGCTGCGCAAAATTTCATTCTTGGAGCTCCCTCACAACGTTCATGAGCTACGTTGGGAGGGGAGTCGACCATTCATTCACATCCGTCTGGTCTAAAGTATTTCTATATCTGAGTATTTCCATAGTAGTGAGATAGCGTTCGCGTAGTGATGGAGCTAGGTCGAAAGAGAGTTTAACTGTAGCCCCATGGTTGGTGCCATTGTTCACGTGTGTAAACAAAAAATATGGTGGTACCAAATCCAATGAGAGAATAATACACTATTTATCAATATGCCAAAAAGATCCCTAACTCTACTTGTCTTCTTACCTTTTATAGACGATTATTCCTTGGGAAATGAGGCTCCCCAATCCAGACTTATTTACTCCACCCGAAGTTCTTGTGGTGTTTTAGTAGTTTTTAGGACTGACTAGGTGCACTAACGTGCCACCTATCCCTTATACGAGTGCACGGTCGCACCACCTGATCTGGGGGGATTGGATGCACAAATGCACCATCTAGTTCGGGTGACTGGATGCACCAACGCCACTCTATCACTCATATAGAGATGAGTTGAGTGTCACGTCATTCTATGCAATGGGTTGTGTCCTCCTAGTGTCTAGTGAGTCCAATTCAAACACTTTCATTTTGAATCAATGTTTATCCTCTATGTCTCAGATATTCCATCTAGTCTAATTTTTTTTTTGTTATACCATCACTCACATTATCACGTACGAGTATTGTTGAAATTAACAATTTTTTTTTTGAAAAGCACTAAACTAAATTTTATTTATCTTTTTAAGTTTAGTGATAATGTGAGTTTCATCCCATATTTCAATTTATCAAATCTCTCTGTAGTATTTTATTATTTGAGCTAAAGTTAGTACGATAAGACAAGATAAATAGTCCAATGATATTATCTTATGCTAATTGTTTATTGGGGCAAAAATTAAAGGTTTTATTATAGTTTTAATCCTCTATTTTTATCAACTCGTGAAATTGGTTATTCTATTTTAAAATCTGACAGTTTTGATTCCCCATTTAATTTTTTTGTCTATAAAACAACAATGTGTTATATTTTAAATGACATGACATTGTATGATTATGTAGAATAATTAACACCCATGCAATTGCAATAAAATCTCTAATTTTTTTGTTTACTAAAAAGTTGTTAATTTTTAATTTAATTAATGACATGAATAATTGATGTATCTACATGGTTCGATATCATGAGATCTTATGTCATATCATTTAAAATATGTCGAATTATAATTTTTTAGTTAAAAATGCATAAGATGAACAAAATTATCATATTTTTAAAATGGTGGAACCAGTTTCATAAATTGATGAAAATAGAAGACTGAATCACGAAAGTAGTTCCCCATTTTATTTGTCTCCAGTTTTAATCCCTCAAACAGAATTTTGGTATAAAATTTGATGATGTGTCATTTTTTTGCGCTTATTTTAGTCACATCATGCTTCAAAATCTCGTGGTGCAACAATTGTACCAAAGATCTATGATCATAAATGGTATGGCGTGACTTTAAAAAATGACATTCCATCAAATTTTGAACCAAAATTCTATTTGAGAACCAAAACTAGAAAGAAATAAAATGAGAGACTATTTTCGTAATTCATCTAAAATAGGGAAACCAAAATTGCAATTAAGCCAAATAAATAAACTATGCTGGATACATTGATTTAAGACTTAATTGTAGTTTAATTTTGTTCTCCAATTTTTACTAGTTTACGAAATCGATCATTGTATTTTAAAATATGACAGTTTTGATGTAAAATGATAAACACACATACAAATCGCAATAACTCTTAAATATGACAGTTTTTTAACTCTTAAATAACGATGCACCATATTTTAAATAACGTGACATATATTATATGTTGATGTAAAATGATAAACACACATACAAATCACAATAAAACTTCTTAATTTTCAACTTCAAATTTTGTTTATGTTTGTTATTCAATTAATGATATATTAATAATTAATGCATTTAAATAGTTCAGTTTCATAAAATCATATATACATTATTTAAAATATATGACATGCCATTTTTTTTAATCTAAAAAGTCTATTTTTAAAATAAAATACCAATTTTCATGAATTAATGAAAATCACAAGACAAAAACTATCAAAACGTGGTAGCAGTAGCAGAAGTAAGTAACTGTGCAGCACAGCAAAGTTCACGTGCAAATGCTTACAATCGGTGCAGCGAAGACGACGGTGGTTGGGTGGTTGCGGAGCCACATTTTCAGGTGTCGCCCTCACACGTGCTTACCATTCACTCGACAACACGTCCCTCGACACATACACGTGTGGCAACCATTGACTACTATGGCTTTAAAAATTAATTAATTCTTACTATATTTTAACGTCCCCACCCACACCACACGTGAGCGTTTTTCTTGTTTCCAATGTCGGGCCCACTCAACAGGCTTCTCTGGCCCATTCATTGGCCCATAACCTTACAACTCAACAGCTGCATTAACTTTGTTTCCCATTCTTTATTCTAGTAATATATATTTATACTACAAATTTAAAGGATATTATATACTACAGTTTTATGGTCGGTTTGTTTACTAAAAAAAGGGGAAATTTGAAAATAATTATTTGGAGAGTAAATATTTTAGATATTAAAAAAATAGTCTGCTTATTATTTGTTTATGATTATAAAATCATTTTTTTTTATAAAAAATATACATTGAAAATTATTTTTGTGAGATGCTATTTAAAATATTTTTTCATTTGAAATAGTTTTATTTTCAATTATCATTTGGAAAGACATTTTAATAAACCGATGAAAATTTTTAAAAGTGATTATTTTATTTTAAAAAAGTTAATTATATTCTAAAAATAAGTGATAGTATGATAGAAAAAGAATTGATGACTTTCGTTATTACATGACACTTAAATAATAATTGAAAAGTTTAAATATAATTTTTATAATTTATTTTTTATTTAACATTCATTTTCATCATTTATATTTATATTTTATTTATTTATCTTTTTATAAGTGGTGTATTTTAGTACTTTTCATCATAACTCTTTCAAACAATTGTAACATTATTGTCATGAATTATTGAGATCTCAAATCTTGGATCACTTGTAAAGTTAAATGTGCAATCTTAATAACAATGAGTAAAAGTACATTAAACTTTGATAAATGTCATTTGTTTCAAATAGTTTATATATGTTTCAAAGTATGCAAGAAGACTTTTTCAAGTGCAAACCTATTATTGAGTTAAATTAATATTTTTTTGAAATTTTTTTATACTGGATATACATTGACAGTAGTTCGTAGGGATTTCAATGATCGAATGTTGTTATAACTTTAGTTGTGATTCTGACAAGGACTAAAATACACCACTTATAAAAGATTAAAATGAATAAAGAAAAAGATAAATAACCAAAATAAATTTTAAGTAAAAAATAAAAGACTAAAATTATATTTAAGCCTAATTTAAATTTACAATGTATGTCCATTAAACTTTTACATTATGTTAGACCTTCCTAACTTTATGAACTTTTATGAACTTTTTGTTTGAACAGTTAGTTATTATTTAGTAATTAAGCATTATAGTTAGTGAGATTAGAGGAGAGTTTGTTAGATCTCTAAACCTTGGTATATAAGGTGCCTTTCTATCTCTTTGACGATGATCAATAAACAAATGAGTATTCAGTTTAACATGTTGTCAAAGAATCAACTATGATTTTTTTTCTCTCTTGAATATGTTTCTTTTCCCAAACAAAAATCTTTTTCTTTTCTTTTCCTTATGAGTGAGAGATTGGAGCAGCTACGATGGTTTCTTCAAGCATGTCGTAATCATAATCTTGTTATGAATCATCGTCATATTCTGAATTGAGGTTGGATCCTTCTTCAGTTTCGCTGCTGATTTCATGAAACTTTGTCGTTGATGCCTCAGAACATCAAGAACCTTCACCTCCTAAACCTAATCTAATTATGAATCGCCACTATCAACATGATATGTTAGATCCTTATTTCATGCATTCAAGTGACAATTCAAGTGTTGCCTTTGTTTCTCCGTTGATATCTGCCACCAACTACCCTTCTTGGTCGCGCTCTATGCTCGTCACTCTCAGATCAAAAAATAAATTAGGGTTTGTGACTAAGCTTGATGCTCTCAATTCCAATGACACTTGAGAATGAACTACATTGCCTCATAATAAGCCTTGACATTGGTTGTAAATGGATTTTTAACTTAAAATTTCGCGTTGATGGGTTTATCGAGCTTTATAAAGCTCAATTTGTGGCCAAAGGCTTCAGTCAAAATGAAGGCCTAGATTATTTAGAAACTTTTAGTCATGTGGTAAAAATGAATACTTTACGTTTATTGTTATCTGTTGCTGCTTCTAACAACTGGTTTTTATATCAATTAGATATTAATACTGCTTTTCTCCATGGAGATTTGGTTGAGAATGTTTACATGAAACTACCTCTTGGTCATCATGTTGCGATTAGAAATCATGTTTGTAAACTCAAACAATCACTTTATGGGTTGAAATAAGAAAGTCGACATTGGAACTCTAAACTTTGCAATACTTTGATTAAGCTTGGCTTCATTCCATCTAAAGTTGATTATTCCTTGTTTACAAAACATACATCTGTTGGTTTTACTATTATATTAATTTATGTGGATGATCTCCTACTGGCAGGTGATGATATGAATGAAATCACATTCCTCAAATATGTCCTACATTACAAATTTCGTATTAAAGATTTTGGTGTTATTAAATATTTTCTAGGCTTTGAGATTGCAAGGAACTCAAAAGGCATTTCACTTTGCCAACACAAATACTCTTCGGATTTATTGGAAGACACGGGTCTCTTGGCTTGCAAGCCTTCATCCACACCATGGATCCTACTATCAAATTAAACACAACTTCTGGCGATCCTCTTTTTGTCCCTACACTTTTTCGTCGTTTAATTGGAGAATTGTTTTATTTAACTCATACGTGCCCTGATATCTCTTTTGCAGTTTGCAAGTTGAGCAAATTTCTCTAATCTCCTACTACTCTTCACTTGCAAACAGCTTACAAGATCTTACGTTATATAAAGACTAATCATGGTCGCGACTTATTTTACAATAACTCCTCCTTTTTAAGTCTGAAAGGATTTTGCGATTCTAATTGAGGGCGTGTTCGGATACTAGGAGATCTACTTTGGGGTTCTATTTTTACATTGGGTCCTCTTTAATTTCATGGAAGAGCAAGAAAAAACCTATTGTATCTCATTCATCCTTTGAAGTAGAGTATCGTGCCCTTGCACATGCTACTTGTGAAGCACAATGGTTATTATATCTCCTTCATGACTTTCGAATTGATCATTCTACTTCGGTCCATATTCTTTGTGGCAATCAGTTTGCTATGCACATTGCTTCCAACCCTGTTTTTCACGAACGTACCAAACATATTGAGATGGACTGTCACGTCGTCAGGGATAAGTTACAAGTTGGTGTCATTCATTTGCTTCCTATTCCTACGACTAATTAGATTGCATATTTATTTACTAAACCTTTGCATTTTGGTCCTTTCACTTTCTTTACTTCCAAACTAGGATTACTTGACATCCATTCTAGTTTGAACAGTTAGTTATTATTTAGTAATTAAGTATTTCAGTTAGTGAGTTTAAAGGAGAATTTGTTAAGTCTTCATAAGCAATAAATAGAGGAATATTCAGTTTAACACATTATATGTTTTTTTGTAAATTATTAAATTAATTTGTAAAAAATTAGTTAGTCCTTGAATAATTAAAATTATACTCAAAATCTTTTGAATCAATTAATTTATTTTTTGTTTAAATTCAAAATTAATATAAGAGATAGTAAAGTGTATACAAAAAAGTATATATACATCATACTTTTTGTTGAGAAAGTAATGTTAATTATATTTTTTAAATTATTTTATGATTGTTTATTCACTGTATTAAAATTTCAAACAATTTATATTACTGACCAGAAAGAGTATATTCCAATCAAATGGACAATATTCCTCAGGGACCTTATAAATGTTTTTTTCAATAACAATAATAATATTCTGACATGGTGCAATTATTGGAGAAAAAAACGATTATTTTATTGAAGTGCAGAGAAGGGCACCCTTAAACCTGAACCAACTTCCAGTATGCTACGTTTTTTGTGGAACCAAGCACATTAAACTATGTCAACGCATGAAACATTTCTCTCTTAAATAAATGATGTAGGCATTAATTTAATGATCATATATGATAGATGACATAAAATAATTAATTAATTTTTGGGTTTCGAATTGATTTCTTTTTTTTATTTTTTTATCGTTGTTATTTTGACCAATCACAATCCGGTGTTGCTTACTTTGCTTAAGTTATTATTATTTTTGTAGAATATTCTGGGAGAAACTGTAGAGTGTAACATTTTATTTTATTTTAAGACATTTAATGTGGTGCCATGTTTCATCACTACATTGTATTGGTTCCACATAGTAACTTAAATATTATAATTTATTCTTTTGAATTTTCTTCTTTGCCAACCAAAACATTTTTATTAGTATTTGTATACATGTCATTGTACCACCATTTCATCAGCACATTATAAATTTTCTTTGTTATTATCAGCATTGGTCTAAAAGTATTAGTAGCAACAATATTTTTTATTATCCTGTTCAAAGATTTAAACAAAGGAAAGATTTATGCCTAATGTTTTCCTAACATCTAGCATTGCTGATATGAACTAGACAAAGGGGCAATTCAATTGCATTGATAGCTACATAAATCTAACATTAAAAATAATAAACTAAGTGTTTGATTGTTTGTAGTGATCAAATTGATGTTGATGGTCACAAATGGAATTAGCTAAAGTACAAAGTTATGTTTTATATGTTAATAGGGATAAGCCATAAACACCACTATCCCCACCATTCATATGCCTCATATTACTCTCCTTTGTCTCCAATATTTCTGGACCACTTGGCAACTAATAAGATACAACATTTTCAAAAGGGTTGGCCTTAAACCTCTCATCACGAGTTACATGCTCTAGATAATTTAATTTAATTTATATACAGTGTAATCTTTTTAACTTTATCTATTAATCACAATTTAGATAATTAAAATATTTGACTTTAATTATATCAAACAATATTAATTAAAATATTTGAAGTGTAACTTTTTTTACATTAATAGTATATAAAAATTAATCATCAAATCTCTAGAAAATATAATAATTAATCTCTAAATAATATAATATAATGTATTAACTTGTTAAATAATTTAAACTTGCAGGACAAATTTTGTATTTTCTTTTGACATTGCTTTTACTCTTAATGTATTTAATGATGACAGGTGAAATAGTCAGCTGAAAGTGATAGAAGCATAAAAATTGATCTGTTTTAGACAATGTTTCTATTTTATTGCAACCTTTCAAGGTTCTACCTAACATGACCCATCATTTATATTTGTTAAGGATAAAATGGAAAATAAAATAAAAAGTAAAATAAAGCAATGACAACAAACCTAAGCCCTGTGTCAGTTCCATGTTCCATCTGAAATGGCAGTTTTTAGGACCAGCTGATTCAAAATGTTTCTTAAATATGGAGAGAAGCTTTCATTGTTCTTGTGCTAAAATTATTATATATCCCATGATATCCATTTGGTCATTTTTCTTATAAATCTTGGTTTGTCGCTCTATGTTTTATTAATTAAATTTTAATAACATAGCCATTATTTTTTTGTTTCTTGTTCTTGGTTGAGATTCTTTCTTTGCACAAACAAGATAATTGTGTTTTTATACACTTTATGAGATATTTTTTTTTATCAACCAAACGTGGATTCTCTATGGTTTGTCTTATTATTTAGCTAGGTAGAGTTTAATTTTACTCTACAAAATCAACTTCAAAAGTAAGAGATGTATATAATTAAAAATACTTTTTTTTTTAAATGAAACTCTCAATACACATTTCTTGTGCTTGAATTTAGATTAGATAGATTAGATGTAGTATGAACACAAACAAGATGAGTGTGTTTCTAGACATTAAAGATGATATTTTTTTTTTTTGCTTTTTTTCCTTCAAATCAAACAAACTTGGATTCTTTATGGTTTGTCTTATCGTTTGAATTTATTTCTACACTATAAAACTAGTTTATTTGTAATATCTCAAACTATATTTAATTTAAGGATTTTTAATTGTTTGCATAAACAAACATGAGTATTTTGAATATATTTTGTCTTTAGTCACATACCTTCTAGCAAACTTCTCAAAAAGTCATTTATTCGTAGAATATTTAAAGTTAAACATGTTTAACTATTGGCTATTTATGCTTTGAGCTCTTAAAAAGCTCTTAAAAAAGATGCATTTGATTGGTGTAAGTGGTACCAATAAATTCTTATAAGCTCTCGTTCAACTGTATAGTCACATACTTATATAGTCTCTTGATTTCTCTCATTCCAACGTATTTCAGTTCATTCATGTGTTCATTTTGCCTAAAAGCATACTAGAATATGTCCGTTGATATCATATTAGATTTGAAATTAGATTTAATTGAACCTTATAAAATATATCCACTTATAAAATTAGGGATGCCTACACTTTATAAAAATTATTGGCTCCGTTTGGAACTTTGGAGAGCAAGAAATGGAGCCCTTTGAGAGCAGGAGAAGAGAGAAAAATATTATTATATTAAACTAAAATAGACTCTTAAATACTATTACGACACATCATAAAATATTGTTACGTCAAAATAAATTTGATGTGACACGTCTAAGAGGCCTTCTTTCATCCTCATTATTCTACTTGCAATTTTCTTTAACACGTATTTCACAATTACGATTTTAGCCTCTAATATTATGTAGAAATATTCATGTGTCACGATTTACAAATTACAATACAAACAATATTAGTTATTCGAAACTCATTTCTCCTCCATCATTGTTGATAAACGTTCTTTCTATGGTTTGAACTCTCCAATTAATAGGTTGAGTTCTTTTAAAAGCTTATCAAGAAATATATACATGACAACAATTACTGAAAATTATATTTATCATAAATTACTAATGTTTATTTGAAAGTTGGAAGACAATGACAAATATGCTTAGGTTTTTATACAACTGTTTCTATTGAAATCCGAGTTAGATGGATTGTCGATAATTTTGTACCTCCTTGCATCTAATTTGTGTTTCTTTGTATGCTCATTTTATAAGCTTTCAAGCTTTTTTTTCCTTTCAGATAAGCAAAAAGTGCACAAATTTTTACATTTGTCGAATTTACATCTTTGAATTTTAATTCTATTTATATTCTACGATATATTTGTGATAAATTATTGTGTATTGCCATTTGGTCCAAATACATAAATATTTTTGACCAAATTTTACTTAGATTTCATTATAGAGTATATTATGTGTGGTCCAATATCTTTGTCGAATATATGTTGAAACAAGTGTCTAACACCAATACCCCTCTTATATTTTTGTGATATATGAATAAGTTATGTAGTGTTATATGATGACGACTATATCATATTTCTCACCTCATCTTTAGACATTTGAAGTCAAAGAGTATAGAATATTACTCTCTAAGTTTACTCAGATGAAGAATAATAAATATTTCATGTCTGTGAGATAAACCTATCTCACATTTTTACTAAGATCTGTAAAATATATGTTCAAGTTATACTTTAAAAGTAATTATATTCCATTTTTTATATACAATTTTATACCACATTATATAACTAAAATTAATATTTAAACCAAATAGAGGAATGTAATTTAGGATTATGCTAAAATTCATTATTGATGTATAAGGTTCTTTAGATTCAATTTATATTCTTTATCATATCTTTTTCTATTTCTTTTTATTATACCATCGTTGATATGAACTTAGAGAAAAATTTGTATGTTATCCGAAAATATTGAATTTGTTTTATACGGTTATATACTAAAATATATTTTTATCTTCTTTTAAAAAATCCTCCTCTTTTAAAACTCTCATTTCTTTTCATTTCTTCCTTCCATTTTTTGAAGCCTTTTCTTTCCTTTCCCTTTTAAACTTCCGAATATAGCCTTTAGACTATATCACATTCAATATGAAACTTAATATTTTACAATTATGTGATTTCTAGATTTATTTTTCTTCCTTCCTCTTGAGTTTGATTTAAAACGTCTGTTTTCGAATGTTTTTATTGATTATGGTTCTTTCAATGTGTCATACCTACTAATGAATTAGTGATTGCACAATATATGGCTCAACTTGTGTTTGTTGTTGAGGCACGTTCACCTATAGTCAGTCTTCAACAACCCGAATCTTGCATTGAAATTTGACATTTTAAAAAACTTTGATTTAGAATTTCTAATGAATATACTTATATATGCTCATAAGTATTTTTGTTTGGCTCTTGAAAAGTTTACATAATTTCTCATTTAATTAAAACGAGACCAAGTCATTGTCCTCCAAATAACTAAAACTGCAAAAAATGTCAACCAAACCAATTACTTCACGCTAACAACAGCATCTTCAAAAAGGACAACACAAATAAGTTATTATCTTTGAATACAAGACTCTCTTGAACACGAGACTTTCTTTAAATTTTGATTGTATTAATTATTTTTAACTAACATAACCCTAATTAATTTATATATATTTTCTGCAATCAATAAAAAAAATTAACTAATTTTATCTCTTAAAAAGATATAATTGTAAAAAAAAATATTAATTATCAATAAATTTAATATTACTAATAATTTTTTTAATTTCTAAAATTTGATAAATTAATTTTTTTTAATTTCAGTAATTTGATAAATGGAGTTCTATATTTGAGGAGAGAGCTACTAACATATTACACGAGATATTTCCCTAAAATAAAAAAAATGACACGAGATAGTCAATACGTTGGACAATGCTTATCATGCGCGCTAATTAAAAAAAAAGTATAAGTTTTTTCAACTTAGATATATATATATATATAAAACTTTCATTCAAATATTCAATACCTACCAGAATGACCCTAAGGATGCCTTGTATTGTTTTACTTCAATCATATTGTCTTAATTTTTTGTTCTCTTCTTTATTTTGTAAGAAATTGTTTTACTTCAATCATATTGTAGGAAGGGTTTTGAATATCAAAATGCCAACACGGTATTCCATCATCAATAAAAATATTTCATTTATAATTGTTGATGTGAGTGAGAGAGCAATAAAAATAGTAATAAATAAAGTCAAACTCTATCCGAATTGTATATACATCTTTGTAGAGCTTCACACACAATTTCTTTACGGTTTTACTCTACGGTCATAATTTCGTTACAATTCTTATATGTTATTCTTCTCAAAATAATTGTTCTATTTAACTATATTATACATATTAAAAAATAATAAATAAATAAAAGAAAATAATATTTTATTAAATTATTTTTATTTATTATCGATGTATTTCAATTAACATAAATGCAAATTCAAATAACCATTGATTAGCTACAATTAACCAACAAAAGAAGAATCAGATACAATGATATGGGCCAAAAAGGTAGGATAGTCCTTTATCCAAACTTGACCCACATTGCTAATTGCATACTTAACAAAATAGTGGGCTGCCATATTACCCATTCTGCCAATATGCTTAAAAAAATGCTGAAGGCTAATCCAAGCCTCTCATTTTTTCTTTTTTATTATAGTTTTTATCGGATTTTAATTTTTGATAGTGTAAAATATGCTATAAAATTTTAAATTTCAATAGTATATTTAGGGGCGGAGAAGCAAAACACGGATTCACTTAAAAAATCAGGAATAAAAAGCCTATTATAATAACAATGGGACCAAATAGCCCATTTCTCATGCTCGAAATGCCATCACGAGTCCGTCACACAATTTGGTTTCTGAAACATAAAAATGTTGGAATGTTTTATTACTCAATTATATTTCAATAGTATCTTTTTTATTAATTATAGTGTTAAATATATTTTTAATTTTCGTAAAATTTTAATATTTCCATTTTAGTTATGGTAAAATAAAAATACAATTTTTAATCCCTGCAAAATTATATATCTAATAAATAATTTTAGTTCTTGCTGAAATGAAATATGTTTAATTGTCCTTGACCTTTAAAATTTCTGAATGATTTTTTACAAGCATATTTAGAACATTATAAAAAGTTCTTCCACAAAAATTTAGAATTTTTTAAGATTGAATGAATTAAATATAAATTTTTTAAATAAAAAAACTCAAGATAAAAGTAACGAAAATATAGATTTAGAAATCAAACTTTGAGTTCATTTTTTTTGTAGAAGAACTTTTTATGTTGATATAAATATGCTTAAAAGTTCATTCAAAAATATATGTTCACTTAACAAAAAGGACTAAAACTATATACACGACAATTTTGTAGGACTAAAAAATGTATTTATATTTTATAAGGACTAAAATTAAAATATTGAAATATTATAAGAACTAAAAACATATATAACCTTTTATTATATTAGATATTTATCAATTATGAGTCTTAATTAATTAGTGACCACATTAAGTAATAGAATAATTAATTAATATGAGTTCAACTATAACACATTTTGGAATAATTTGAATTCCATGGCCAATTATCCTGCATATAAACTATAGTCTCTAATATACAATGGATATTTTCTATTCTCTTTATCTAAAGAGTGTGTAAATCATAAGAGTCTAGGTTGAGTAAGAAACGTGAGTCAATGGATTTTCGCTACCCATCTACTTCTCTTTTCGTGATTACCATCAAGAGACTACAAAAATGAATCCATGTATTCTTAATATCATTGATAAATCAAGATCTTGTAGATCCAATGTTGCTTATATTCATGCTCATTTGTTTATTTTTCCCCCACAATATAGTATAATTATATCTCTAATTTGAGTATTGAGCATTTATTGCATGTAATTGGTAAACTAATTCCAATAAATGGTATTCGAGAAGGTTTTCATTAATTTATGATTGTATTATATGCACGATTTGTATTATGGAATTCGGGTCTTCATTCAACATTCATAAACTTTATTTTGAATAACGAGACATTTGGTTATATTTCTCCAGTTTTTGTGAACCCTTGTGCAAATTTGGAATAATGTTTTTGTTATAAAAGTAACCCAAAAACAAGAACTAGATATTATAAAGTATAGATGGATAGAGAAAAAAGATAGAAGATCAACTTTGTATTATCCTCTTTAATGTGTTTCTTTACAATACAATGAGATATCTATTTATAAGACTCAAAAGGTAAGTGAATTAATCACATTAATAGTACACTAGTATTTAGTACATCCTCTATCTACTGCGAGTTATAGGAATCTAACCATTGGACATCCCTTTTTTTTTTGTTGCACACATAAATTATGATGATTAGTATTTTGTTTTCTTTTTCGAAAAGCATGCATGGATGATTTGTTACTTCATATGTATTGTTTACAATACAGTGTATTGGATCGAAATTGTTATAAAATTAACAAAATGATAGCAATATATAGAAGAATAAAGATGAAAGAGAAAAAAAAAAAGAAAAAAAATACTTTGTATTGTAATCTTCAAGGTGTCACATTTACGATGCAATGAGTCCTATTTATAGGACACAAAACTAGTAAGTTACAACTATGTGAATCATGACATTAGTACTAGAAGTAAATGTAACTATCATTTATTTAATAAGCCTACTAACAATTACTAATCCCACCCACTAATGAGAGTTCTTGATCATGAAAAGAAATATGAAGGAAAATGGACATCTATAAATATTTATATTGATAACACTCCTTTGATGTCTACTGAGAATATCTTTCGTTAAATCTTTATTATAAAAAATACAATGGGAAAAAAATGCAGTGAAGGAAAAAAAATACAATGTCATTTTATGAGAACTGTCTTTGAGATAGTGCTGAATATATTTATTTTTCCCCCTTACATTTAGTGTTCAACATATAACAAGTACAATCAAATTGTTTAAAATAAGAGATGTTAGGATTTTTACCTTTCTAAAATCCATATGGTGTTTTATTCAATATTGACTTAATTAAGAATTTATTTTGAGTATAACTTGCAATTTTAATTGCTTCAGCCCAAAAGTGTTTTGCAATATTCATAACATGGTTCTGGCCATTTCTTGGAGTGATCTATTCTTTTTTTTTACAACTCCATTTTGTTGGGGGTGTTCTAGGAGAAGAGAAGTTGTGAGAGATTTCATTCTCATCACAAAAACTTTTCAAATAACTTGTTTTCAAATTCTTCTCCATAATCGCTTTTATTTTTTATATTCTTAAGACCCTTTTCATTCATTATAATCATCTACTATAACAAGGCCATATTTATTTTCACTTAGAGTGGCTGTTTTCAATGGTTCAAAGAGATCTATATGTAAGAGCTTAAGGGGATTTTAGGTAGAGACTAAGTTCTTAGGGATAGAAGAGTTTTTAGTTTGTTTTCCCTTTTGACAAGCTTCAAACATAATTTCAGTTTTATAACTAAGCTTAGGCAGACCTCTAACTAGTTGAACTTTATTCAGTTTTGAAATTAATCTATAGTATGCATGACCTAATATTTTGTACGAAATTAGTTTCTCTTTATTTACTGACATAGACACTTAACCACTTGTTTCTCTAGACTAAATAGATTTATTTGATAAATGTTGTTTTACCTCTGACCTGTAAAGAGTACAAATATATTCTTATGACTAATTTTCTTGCATGTGTTTTGATTGAATATCATATCATAATTATTATCACATAACTGAATAATACTTAATAAGTTATAGTTAATACCTTTAACAAATAAGACATCTTTAATAAAAGGGATAATACCATTACCAATTGTACCTTGACCAATGATCTGACCTTTTTTTGTAAGACCCATAGTTTTAAATTCTAATTTATGTATTTTGGTGTATGTTGGTTTTGAATTCTGAGGCTTTTTAGCCAAGTTATTGATATTTTGTGAGTTTAATGCACAAAAATATATGTTTGATCCCCCGATTAAAATTATTCATCGATAAATAAATTAGATTAAGTACGGTGAATCTTTTGTCGAAGAATAATTTATTTTTGTTACGAAGAATTTAATACCGGACAGTTTTGTTAAAAATATCTCGGGTTGCTGAAAATTTTATCTATCAATTGAGTTACGACAAAAGTAGATATTTTTATCAAAATGGTTTGAGAAGTGATGGGAGGTGATGTGAAAATGACGATTTTTTATAAATATCTAGATATTGGTTTGGTTTAATTAATATATATATATGTATGAAAAAGAAAAGAAAAGAAAGAACAAACACAACCTTTCTTCCTCTCCCTGCCTCGCGAAGTACTCCATCTTTCTTCCTTCTCCCCTTCTTTTCTTTAGATTTCTTTTGGTTCAAGAAAAGAAACCCAAGGCTTGGTGGGTGAGAAAACAAAGATTACAAGCCTCCACTTTCCTTCGACAATTGAGCTTCGTTTCGAGAAGTGATAGAAGGGAAAGTTGCTCATCTCCCAGCTATGATGCTAGTGAACAAACTTTTGAAGCGACTATGTGAGCAAAAATTTTATCGAAATTAATCGCAGTGTTGTAATCGCTTGTTAAAGCTACCGTTAAGGTAAGAGCTCCTTCCAAATTTTTAGCTTGCATATAGGATGCTCTATGTGTATTTGTGGAGTTGGAATTTGGTGAAATGGATGTGTGAGTTTGTGGAAAAGGAACTTAATTCATTTATGTGTGTTTTTGAGGATATTAAATTTGATGTGTGGCTTGTGAAAATTAATTTGGCGTGATTTATGTTTGGAAATGTGGAAATTTATGGGTGATTGATGATTGAACTTGGTGTGGATTTTGTGGAATTTTAATTGATTGAATCTAATGTAAATTGTGGATTAAATTTGATATGTGGTGGTGGAAAATATATGTTTGAGTATGCTTTGTGTTGAATTTGAAAATTATTAGTGTTAAATGAGTATTAAAAATGGGAAATCTTTTAATATCTGCATTTACTTAATGATTATTGTGGAAAGAGTCAGAGTATGCTCATGCATTTCATAGTACATGGTGACCACGATGGGGCCATGGTGATAGTGGTGTCCGTGATGGGCCACGAGATGATGCCATATGATTTGTTGGTTCATCTTATGTTTACGGGGATTATCGCGTCGTGCTGATCTGTGAGAGATTGCACTCTAGAATGTGTTGATCTGTGAATGATTGCACTCTAGAAAATAGTGTAAGGTCTGTGATAGGCGACACTTAGTAAATCGTGCGGGCCTGTGATGGGTGGCACCTTGGTAATTAGTACAAGGCATGTGATAGGCGGTACAATTATGATTTACGCCCCTTCGAGGAGGGTTTTGATTGGAATTCCAGAATTCATGCATTTTTGCATATACGCATTGCATTAGAGTGCTAGGCACGCGAGTCATGTTTAATATACTGTGATGATTGTATATGTATACTCAGTTGTTGTTGTGATTGTGCCGTAATTGGTAAGTGTGATTGTTTGTAAGTATTGGTTGATTGCAAAACCATTTCGAAACTGAATTCTGCATTTTTCTGCAGTTGTATTCGAATACAAAGTTGTTGTAGTCGAATACAGTTGTCCTGATTTTGCTACTGACTTATGAAACAACATTGTATTCGAATACAAGAAGGTTGTTGTCGAATACAGTTGTCCTGATTTTGTTAAAAACTTCATTTGTTAACTTTGAATATGCATGTTTGGCATATGAAAACCATGTCAAAGAATATGCTAGGTTGAAAGGTTTTTGGTGCATTTAAAATTTAAATGCTATGTGATATTTGTTAATTTCGGTTGGTGACCTTTACAATTATTGTTGAAATCTGGGCTTTGGCCTCAGATGAGAACCAGGATCATCCTATCGGTTAGTACCTTGGAGATGGGAAGGTAGTTAGGCATACATGACCGATGTTGTGTCAGAAGGATCTTGCGGGGCGTGTGGAAATCACCCGGGTTGTATAGTTGTTTGTTGTAGCATGATCAGATTAGATGGTTGTATAAGGATTAGTTGTCTTTCTTTTGGGAATGTATTTATTTCAATTTGGAAGACTGTACCTATACCTCATATTGTCAGCTTGACTTTTATTTTGATGGGTCCTTGTACCACTTTTTGATGTGACGTGAGGAGTTAAAATTCTTGGGGCAATGCTTTTGTACAGGTGTCTGCTGAGAATACCCTAGGGGTTTGAGCTATGTTTGATAGGTCTCATTGCCCCGATGTATTTTGCTGTTTAAATACTTTGTATTTTTGTTTCGAAAGCTATTTCCGCTGCTTATAAATATTATTGACTTTTTTCGTTGTGTTACGACTTAAATAATTTATCGAAAAGTATTTCTTCCTTTATTTCCGAGATTCGATTCTTTTGTTTTTTTTTTATAAAAAAAACGGGCTGTTTCCGTTATGGTATCAGAGCTTTTGGCTATAGATTGCAGGTCAACCTGTAGGTTGGGAGTCGTTATCTGATCATGCATCGGGGTAATTTGTCTGAGTTGTCAGATTAGGGGTAGTACAAGGTTGTTGATGGGATCAGCTTACGAAGAGGTGAACTGAAAATCATTCAAAAGGAAGTTTTTAGACAAATACTTACCAATGAGTACCATGACTAAACTGGGTGATGATTTTCTAAAACTTCATCAGGGGAACATGACAGTGGGTGAATATGCCGTTAAGTTTGAATCGTTGTCAAGGCATTTCTGGTTTTTCTGTGAAGAGATTGATGAACCATTCATGTGTCATCGTTTCCAAGATGGACTAAAGTATGAGATTCAAGACTCTGTCTTACCCTTGGGAATTCAACGTTTTCAAGTTCTTGAGGAAGAATATAGAGAAGTTGAGGATATGAAAAATAAGAGGGGTAGTCGAGGAGGGAATTTTAATTCAGGAGGGCCTAGTTGGGTGAATTATCAGAACAACAAGGGAAAACAAGTTGCTAAACCTTATAATCGACCACAGAATAACAGCGGGGGACAGAATCTCCCGGGGAACCCGAATTTCAGAAGGCAATTGGGACAAGGGATTCGATGTTTCCGATGTAGGGAAGAGGGACATTATGCTAATGTTTGTACCTCTAAGGGACGTACTTGCTACAACTGCCAGAAGTCAGGACACATTGCAAGGAGTTGCACGACTCAGAAGGTAGAACCATGTGTGAATGTAACTAGGGCTACTCATCCTACTACTAGAGGACGCGTTTACTGCGTGAGCGCTGAAGCTGGAAATCCATCTGGCAATCTGATTCAACGTAACTGTGAGATTGCAGGTAACACTCTAACTGCACTTTTTTGATTCGGAGGCAACCCATTCCTTCATTGCTATGGATTGTCTGAATCATTTGAAGTTATCTGTGTCGTCTCTACCTTTTGATTTGGTTGTTTCCGCACCTGCTAAGACTTTGACAGTAAATTCTGCATGTTTACATTGTCAAATAACTATCCAGAATAGGGATTTCTTGGTTAATTTGATTTGTTTACCTCTATAATCACTCGAGGTCATTCTTGATATGGATTGGATGTCGTATCATTATGTGATCTTGGATTGTGCTCGCAAACTGGTTCTTTTCCTCGAACCAGAAGTTGTTAAGTACATAACTGCTAACAAACTAGGAGTGTCACTAAGAGAAGGAACTCATGCGTTTTTGTCTTTGGCTAATGTGGAGGCAAAGATAAATGTGAACATAGAGGATGTGATGCTTGTCAATGAGTACCGGGACGTATTTCCAACAGAAATTCTAGGATTGCCACCAGTAAGAGAAGTGGAATTTTTCATTGATTTGCACCCAGGAATCGGACCAATTTCATTGCGCTGTATCGAATGTCACCATAGGTATTAAAGGAGCTTAAAGGCCAAATTGAAGATTTGTTGGAGAAGAAATATATTAGACCAAGTATATCACCATGGGGAGCTCCAGTGTTGCTAGTTAAGAAGAAGGACAAAAGCTCGCACTTATGTGTGGATTATAGACAACTTAAAAAGGCAATTATTAAGAATCGTTGTCCTTATCCACGCATTGATGATTTGATAGATTAGTTGAGAGGAGTCGCGGTATTTTCGAAGATTGACTTGAAGTCGGGTTACCATCAGATTCGGGTGAGGGAAGGAGATATTTAGAAAACTGCTTTCTAAACCCGTTATGGACATTATGAATATGTTGTTATGCCTTTTGGAGTTACCAATGCACCAACAATTTTTATGGACTACATGAACATAATCTTTAGTCCATTCCTAGATAAATTTGTTGTGGTGTTCATTGATGATATATTAATTTATTTATGGATTGAGGAAGAACATGGATAACATTTGCGCCAAGTTCTTGAAATTTTCCGCGAGAAGAAATTGTATGCCAATCTATCGAAGTGTGAGTTTTGGCTAGAAGAAGTAAATTTCTTTGGACATGTGATAGCCAAGGTAGGAATCGTTGTGGATTCGATAAAGATTGAGACAGTTCTTGCTTCAAAACAGCCTCATACTGTCACTGACATACGAAGTTCCGTAGGACTAGCATGGTACTACATGAGGTTTATTGAAGGTTTTACTAAGATTGTAGCTCCATTGACACAACTTACTAGAAAGGATCAACCGTTCGCATGGACAGAGAAGTGTGAGGAAAATTTTCAGCTACTAAAAAGAAAGTTGACAACCTCACCAGTATTGGTATTACCGCAATCAGACGAACCATATAAAGTTTACTGTGATGCGTCTCACCAAGGTTTGGGATGTGTTCTGATGCAACACAAGAAAGTTGTAGCTTACACCTCAAGAAAATTGAAGTTTCATGAAAGAAACTATCATACTCATGACTTGGAGCTTGCTGCTGTAGTTTTTGCATTGAAGATTTGAAGACACTATTTATATGTATGCACGTTCACAGTGTTCAATGACCATAAAAGTTTGAAATATCTGTTTGATCAGAAAGAATTGAACATGCGTCAGAGATGATGGATGGAGACTCTCAAGGATTTAGATTTCACACTGCAATACAATCCTGGGAAGGCCAATGTAGTGGTTGATGCGTGGAGTAGAAGAAGTGTATCGGTGTCTTCAACAGTGATGGTTAGACAACAAGAGTTGTGAGAAGCTTTTAAAGACCTACACTTTAACGTAGAGTTTGAACTAGGAATTTTGAAATTCAGAATGATTAAGATTTCGAGTGGACTACTTGAAGACATTGTGAATTCTCAAGATGACATCTTAATTCAAGAGAAGAGGAACCTAATAGTGCAAGGGAAGACAACTGAATTTAAGATCGGACCATATAATATTTTGAGATGTAATGGTAAGATTTGTGTACTAGGAGTTACAAATATGAGGAAAACAATTTCAGAAGAGGCTCATAAGAGTAAATTGAGTATTCATCCTGGAGCAACAAAGATGTATCAAGATTTGAGGCAGAATTATTGGTGGCCAGGAATGAAGAGACATGTAGCGGAGTATGTATCAACTTGTTTAACTTGTTAGAAAGCGAAGGTGGAACATCAGCGACCTGCTGGAATGTTGCAACCTTTAGATATACCTGAATGGAAGTGGGACAACATTTCCATGGATTTTATAATTGGATTGCCGAAAACAAGGAGAAAGATTGATTCTATTTGGGTGATAGTGGATCGATTAACTAAATCCGCACACTTTTTACCAGTAAAGACCATCTATAAGGTAGATAAGCTAACTGACATCTACATTGCTGAGATTGTGAGATAACACGGAGTACTGTCGAGTATCGTATCAGACTGTGACCCAAAGTTCACATCGCACTTTTGGGGAGCATTGCATGAAGCGTTGGGAATAGAACTAAGATTGAGAGGACAAGTCAGTCCTCTGAAGATATATCGAGAGCATGTGTATTAGATGATAGAGGAAGTTGAGATGATGTACTTCTGTTGGTTGAGTTTACCTACAACAATAGTTGCTACACAAGTATTGGAATGGCACCATATAAAGCTTTAAATGGGCGCAAGTGTTAAACTCTTTTGTGTTGGTATAAGGACGGTGAAAATATGATTGTAGGACCAGAGATGGTACAACATACTACAAATAAGGTCAAGAAGATAAAAGAGAAAATGCGAACAAGCGTCACAGACTTCTAGAATTCGAACAAGGTGATCATGTGTTTCTAAGAGTCACGCCTACGACTGAAGTTGGTAGAGCATTAAATCGAAGATGTGACACCCTAAACCCCAAAATAATATATATAATAATTTATATCATATTTCTATAAAATTTGCAGTGGATAAATAAAAATATGTTTTCAAGAAAATAAAAACTTTAATTTTTAATTTAGGATATCACGTTTCTCAAAAATCAAAAGGAACACTTTAACTTCTTTACTCCATAGTGCAATCTCAATAAGCTTGAATTAAGTATAATTACTTGATTTAATTCTAAAAACCTACTGGTACTTATATGGTTTTCATACAAAAGTCATTTCAAAATAAATAAGTAAAATACAAATTACAACCCTTATTCCCGGTATCACCTATCAGAGCAGGGTTCCTCCCAAACTTGAACTTCAAGACTTATTAACCTGTAACAACTGCGATTTCGCAAAGGCAGGGCCAAGCCAGTCAAACACAAACAACGAAGGAGGTGAGTTTCAAAATCATGTTAATAGTATAATATAAGTAAGAAGAACACGCAACAATCATAATAGACCGTATCATAATCACATTACGATATATCAAAATATTTAAGTAAATAGTATCATATTATAACATCAAATTCACTCAAGTAAGATAATCATCTCATTATAATATGCATCAAATCATCTAAGAGTAATTATTATTACTTTTGAAACACATCAATCACCACAAAACAATCACAAGTAAATGCAATGCTATGCATGAGCTTAGACTCTACTTCACAATGTGGTACCATTCTAACTCTGAAGTACTTGGTTAGGAGGCTTGATACTATGCCACCATCCCGGTGGACGGACAATTCAAATTGGCCCTGTCCTCATAGATCCCCTCAACTCAACCCGAGACACATATACGTGACAGTCGAGGTAAACGTGTGTTGCGTGGTAGCTCCCGACATTTGGAGTGCTACCTCCAAATCACCTAGGAATTCCCCACCTGAATACCTCCAAGGTCTAACAATCTTGCCTTAAGGCTCAACAGCAGACCGCCACGATCAGGCTCATTCTTATCACAAATTTACAACATCATTATTGTTAATTATACATCACCATAATCACATAAAATTTATCAAAATGCATCCATCTTTTATTATCACATCACCTAAACATGTCTAATCAAACATATACATAAAATTCATTCGACATCCAATACCACAATAATATCAAATATCACACATTTAATGATAATAAATCAAATATCACAATAATATCAAATGTCACACATTTAACGAAATTAAATCAAATATCACAATAATATCAAATGCCACACATTTAACGAATCAATCAACACCTTATAAGTATTTCTATTCCATATTTTAATCTCACAATTTCTATTTTGCATATTAATTAATTTATCACTCAAAGGGCTACTGCAGTACGTAGCGAGCGCCAGATGAATCGTTGGGAAATACGGTTTTCCCGTTCATCTGACAATATATTTTACACGATCGTTTTGGCGTTGGTTTCACTCAAATCGGACTTACGGTGAAGAAGAACGGTTCAAACTAAGTAATTTAACATGCGGAGAAAAATCTGAGGAAGTATGTTTGTTTGACCACTTAAACGAAAAAAATGACATATTGAAATTCGGACGAGAACGGAGACACGTTTCATGAACAATTATTGATCGTCGGTGTCAAACTATAGGTTGTTGTTGTGTTTCTCTTTGGTTTTACGGCTACTGCAGCTCCTTTCTTACTTTTCTTATTTTTTTTTTATTAACATAATTAGGGTTAACATAAATGGGTCAAGTCCATTTGTCCCTTATTTAATATATGTTTTACTATTATTATTTTTGTTTTTCTAAAACAACATTAATTGTTACTTAATCTCTTTTTTTTAATACTCTTCCAAACATCATTAAATTTTCAAAACATTACTAATATTTCATAATTAATATATGCTAAATTAGAGTAATTAAAATAATCAATATAAAAAAAACATATTACTAATAATTAAAACTCTCACATTCAAAATAATATCTACAATTATACTTATTTCTCAAAATACTCACATTATAATAATACCATCATATTAGAAAAAGTCAAAATTATAAAATAAATAAATATTACACCAACACTTTATATAAATTATTAAATCATAATAAATATATATAAAATCACAATGTCATTAAAAAGTATATAAAAATAAAAGAAATCAAACACAATATCAATTCTATCTCAAGATATTATTTATAAAAAAAATAACTAAAAATAGAAAGTAGTTATAAATAATTGAAATATAACTACATGCATACTTAATATCAGTCAAATGTACACAAAAATATTACATTAATTGGATACACTTATATACACGTAAAATCGCATACAATCTTTTTCTTTAAACTCTATATTACACTAAAATACTATTACTTTTCAACAAAAAATAGATCAAAGAGTAAAATATAATATTTATTATTTATATTGCTCATGTAATCTAATATTTATAAAACTAGCACATCATAGAAATCATGACTATAAGGAAAATTAATCATAAAACAAATCAACATATATTATAAAATAATTTTAACACCAAATTAAATATCTAAATTCCTATTTAATTAATAAAATAGTTTATTATAAAATTTGGGGTGTTACAAAAGAAATTGACTCCGAAAGTCATTGGACCATATCAGATTTCTGCCCGAATTGGACCTGTTGTTTTTCGGATTGCATTGCCTCTGATACTGTCCAATATTCACGATGTGTTTCATGTGTCGCAGTTAAGGAAATACCTTGCAGATCCGTCTCATGTGATCAAACCAGACACAATTCAACTGAAGGATAACTTGTCATTCGAAGTATTACTTGTAAGAATTGATGACAAAAGATTAAGCGGTTGAGGAACAAGGATGTTTCGTTGGTCAAGGGGATTTGGAACCCAATTACTGGAGATGCAGCTTGGGAACTAGAGAGCAAGATGAGAGTACAACACCCGAAGTTGTTTATCGATGCGTAGTTTCGAGGACGAAACTAACTTTAGGGGGGGGGGGGGCAGTAATGTAAGGCCCATAGTTTTAAATTCTAATTTATGTATTTTGGTGTATGTTGGTTTTGAACTCTGAGGCTTTTTAGCCAAGTTATTGATATTTGGTGAGTTTAATGCCCAAAAATATCTTTATATTGCTCCGATTAAAATTATTCGTCGATAAATAAATTAGATTAAGTACGGTGAACCTTTTGTCGAAGAATAATTTATTTATGTTACGAAGAATTTAATACTGGACAGTTTTTGTTAAAAATATATTGGGTTGCTGAAAATTTTATCTGTCAATTGAGTTGCGACAAGAGTAGATATTTTTTATCAAAATGCTTTGAGAAGTGATGGGAGGTGATGCGAAAATGATTATTTTTAGAAATATCTAAAATATATAGATATTGGTTTGGTTTAATTAATATATATACACACACACACACACACACACACACACACACATATATATATATGAAAAAAAAACAAAGAACAAACATAACCTTTCTTCCTCTCCCTGCCTCATGAAGTACTCCATCTTTCTTCCTTCTCCCTTCTTTTCTTTTGCTTTCTTTTACTTCAAGAAAATATACCCAAGGCTTGGTGGGTGAGAAAACAAAGAAAACTGTGTTAGTGGCTTTCAAAACCGTCAAACACAAACCTCCACTTTCCTTCGACATTTGAGCTTCGTTTCGAGAAGTGATAGAAGGGAAAGTTGCTCATCTCCCCGCTACGGTGCTAGTGAACTAACTTTGGAAGCGACGAAGCGAGCGGAAATTTTATCAAAATTTATCACGGTGCCATAATCACTTGTTAAAGCTACCGTTAAGGTAAGGGCTCCTTCCAAATTTTTAGCTTGCATATAAGATGCTATATGTGTATTTGTGGAGTTGGAATTTGGTGAAATGGATGTGTGCGTTTGTGGAAAAGGAATTTAATTCATTTATGTGTGTTTTTGAGGATATTAAATTTGATGTATTTGAGGTGTGGTTTGTGATAATTAATTTGGCGTGATTTATGTTTGAAAATGTGGAAATTTATGGGTGATTGATAATTAATTTGGCGTGATTTATGTTTAAAAATGGGGAATCTTTTAATATCTGCATTTACTTAATGATTGTTGTGGAAAGAGTCAGAGTATGCTCATGCATTTCATAGTACATGGTGACCGCGATTGAGTCATGGTGATAGTGGTGACCATGATGGGCCACGAGATGACACCATGTGATTTGTTGGTTTATCTTATCCTTACGAGGATTATCACGTTGTGGTGATCTGTGATAGATTGCACTCTAGAAAATAGTGTAAGGCATGTGATAAGCGTCACTTAGTAAATCCTGTGGGCCTGTGATGGGTGGCACCTTGGTAATTAGTACAAGACCTGTGATAGGCGATACAATTATGATTTACGCCCCTTCGAGGAGGGTTTTGATTGGAATTACGGAATTCAAGCATTTTGGCATATACGCATTGCATTAGGGTGCTTGGCACGCGAGTCATGTTTGATATACTATGATGATTGTATATGTATACTCAGTTGTTGTTGTGATTGTGCCGTAATTGGTAAGTGTGATTGTTTGGATTTGTTTGTAAGTGTTGGTTGATTGCGAAACCATTTTGAAACAGAATTCTGCATTTTTCTACAGTTGTATTCAAATACAAAGTTGTTGTAGTCGAATACAGTTCTCATGATTTTGCTACTGAATTATGAAACAACATTGTATTCGAATATAAGAAGGTTGTAGTCGAATACAATTGTCTTGATTTTGCTACTGACTTATGAAACAACATTGTATTCGAATACAAGGAGGTTGTAGTCGAATACAGTTGTCCTGATTTCGCTACTGACTTCCAAAATAGCAATGTATTCGAATACAAGGATACTGTATTCGAATACGACAGTGCAGTTTTGTTAAAAACTTCATTTGTTAACTTTGAATATGCATGTTTGGCATATGAAAACCCTTTCAAAGACTATGCTAGGTTGAAAGGTTATTTTGCGCATTTAAAATTTAAATGCTATGTGATATTTGTTAATTTAGGTTGGTGACCTTTACAATATTGTGGAAATCTGGGCTTTGCCCTCAGATGAGAACCAGGATCGTCGTACTGGTTAGTACCCTTGAGATGGGAATGTAGTTAGGCATACCTGACCGATGCTGTGTCAAAAGGATCTTACGGGGAGCGTGGAGATCACTCGGGTTGTATAGTGGTTTTTTGTAGCATGATCAGATTAGATGGTTGTATAAGGATTAATTGTCTTTCTTTTGGGAATGTATTTATTTTAATTTGGAAGACTGTACCAATACCTCATATTGTCAGCTTGACTTTTATTTTGATGGGTCCTTGTACCACTTTTTTATGTGACATGGGAGAGTTAAAATTTTTTGGGCAGTGCTTTTGTACAGGTGTCTGTCGAGAATACCCTAGGGGTATGAGCTATGTCTGATAGGTCTCATAGCCCCAATGTATTTTGTTGTTTAAATACTTTGGATTTTTGTTTCAAAAACTATTTCCGCTGCATGTAAATTTTGTTGACTTTTGTCGTTGTGTTACGACTTAAATATTTTATCCAAAAGTATTTCTTCCTTTATTTATGAAATTCGATTCTTTTGTTTAAAAAAAAGGGCTGTTACATTTTTGCTTTCCTCTAAAAGTCATCATGCCTCATTTGCTCAATGTTAGTTATTGGAACATAGACTTTTCTCCCGTCATATGTCGCAAGCATCAAATGTCTAGGTACAATGATGAGTGTTTTAACTTGATTGCTGAGGACATAAACAACAAAGACATGTGGTACATTCTTCATGCTTATTGTAACACCCCAAATTTTTAACAGCGAGAGTGTATTTTTTTTAAAACTAATTCATAAAAACAAAGAAATAAAGAAGAAAATACTTTTGGATAAATATTTAAGTCGTAACACAACGACAAAAGTCAACAACATTTACAAGCAGCGAAAATAGTTTGAAATAAAAATCCAAAGTATTTAAAACAACAAAATGCACCGGGGCTATGAGACCTATCAGACATAGCTCATACCCCTGGGGTATTCTTGACAGACACCTATACAATAGTCCTGCCCAAGAATCTTAACTTCCCCACGCCACATCAAAAAGTGGTACATGGAATCCATCAAAATAAAATGTCAAGTTGACAATATTGGTATAAGTACAATCTTCCAAATTAAAATAAACACAACCCAAAAAGAAAGACATCTAGTCCCTATACGTCAACCTAATCTGATCATTCTACAAAAAACTATACATCCCAGATGATCTTCACGCGCCCCGCAAGATCCTCCTAACACAACTTCAGTCAGGTGTGTCCAACTATCTTTCCATCTACAGGGTACTAACCGGTAGGATGGTCCTGGTTCTCATATGAGGGCAAAGCCCAAATTTCCACAATAGTTGTAAAGGGTCACCAACTGAAATTAACAATTAACACAAAACATTTATGTTTTTAAATGCACAGAATAACCTTTCAACTTAGCATGCACCTTAAAAGAGTTTCCATATGCCAAACATGCATAAACAAAGTTGAAAAATGAAGTTTTAAACAAAACAGCACTGTCGTATTCGAATACAACATCTCTGTATTCGAATACAAGGTTGTTTCAGCAGTCAACAGCAAAAACATCATGTTTGTATTCGAATACAACAGTCTGTATTCGACTACACAGTAAGTCAGTAGCAAAACAGCATGTTTGTATTCGAATACAACACTCTGTATTCGACTACACAGTAAGTCAGTGGCAAAAACAACACGTCTGTATTCGAATACACATCAGACAACAGCAGGAAAACAACAAAATTCAGCAAAATTCAGATTTTTAAAGGGTTTCGAAATTAAACAACACTTACACACACAAACATGCATAAACAAAGTTGAAAAATGAAGTTTTAAACAAAATTGCACTGTCGTATTCGAATACAACATCTTTGTATTCAAATACAAGACTGTTTCAGCAGTCAGCAGCAAAAACAACATGTCTGTATTCGAATACAGCCTTCTGTATTCGACTACACAGTAAGTCAGTAGCAAAACAGCATGTTTGTATTCGAATACAACACTCTGTATTCGACTACACAGTAAGTCAGTGGCAAAAACAACACGTCTGTATTCGAATACACATCAGACAACAGCAGGAAAACAACAAAATTCAGCAAAATTCAGATTTTTAAAGGGTTTCGAAATCAATCAACACTTACACACAAATCCAAACGATCACAAAGTTGAAAAATGAAGTTTTAAACAAAATTGCACTGTCGTATTCGAATACAACATCTTTGTATTCAAATACAAGACTGTTTCAGCAGTCAGCAGCAAAAACAACATGTCTGTATTCGAATACAGCCTTCTGTATTCGACTACACAGTAAGTCAGTAGCAAAACAGCATGTTTGTATTCGAATACAACAGTCTGTATTCGACTACACAGTAAGTCAGTGGCAAAAACAACATGTCTGTATTCGAATACACATCAGACAACAGTAGGAAAACAACAAAATTCAGCAAAATTCAGATTTTTAAAGGGTTTCGAAATCAATCAACACTTACACACAAATCCAAACGATCACACTTAGCAATTATAGCACAATCACCATGATGACTTGAGTTTCGAAATGGTTTTGCAATCAGTCACACTTCCACACAAATCCAAAACATTCACACTTGGCAATTATAACACAGTCACCATGACAACTTGAGTTCAAACACTCAATCATAATCTTGAATCAAACACGACTCGCGTGCCAAGCACCCTAATGCAATGCGTATATGCCAAAATGCATGGACTCGGAATTCCAAACCAAAACCCTCATCGAAGGGCCGTAAATCATAATTGTACCGCCTATCACAGGCCGAAGTACTAAATTACCGAGGTGCTACCTATCACGGGCCAGCACGATTTACTAAACACGTGCAGTCTATCGCAGACCTTACCCGACGCGGAAATCCTTGCAAGGATAAGATGAACAAGCAAATGAAATCATCTCGTGGCCCATCTGGTCACCACTATCATCATGGCCCATCCAGTCGCCATGTACTATGAAATGCATGAGCATACTCTGACTCTATCCACGACAATCGTTGAGTAAATGCAGATATAAAAAGATTCCCCATTTTTAATACTCATTTAACTCTAACAATTTTGATGACAATCATTAAGTAAACATAGATATTAAAAGATTCCCCATTTTTAATACCCATTTAACTCTAACAATTCGGACGATAATCATAAATAAATAAGTCATTAAGAGATTCCCC